>NC_045162.1:26401928-26416928 GCF_900700415.2 Clupea harengus | reverse complement strand
CAGTTCCTGCAGATGAGAAATAGCCCCACATCATGATGTTACCGCTGCCATATCTCATGACTAGCTTCTTGCGGCATTGTCAGTGTTGGATTTAACACCAGATGCAGTGCTCTGAGGGTTGGCCAGAAAGCTCCATTTTGGTCTCATATAACCATAAAAACCCCTTTCCCACATCTTAAGCAACCTCCATTTTTGCTTTAATGTGGATCTTCTGAAACAATGGCCTTTTTGTTTTATGGATAAGGGGATGGGATGCCCCCCAGTTCCAGCCACTGAACTCTGTAGATGTTGCAGGGTTATGGCTGCCGAACTGTGGTGGCCTTCCTAACTGGGTAATGTCTTCCTCGGATAGGTGACGGGCATTTTCTACAGCGCATCTGGGAGGTGTGATTAAACTTCCACTTTCTTCGTATAGATGGACTAAAGCATTTGAATCACCTTATCTCTTTAGTCTTCATTTCCTCTGTTACTTCACAACCTGCCTGATGATCCTCAGACAGAGTGAGTTTTATATCTGGAAGATCTCTGCTTTAATGACTCACAGGTAGCACCTCATTATGATCAGTGATGGTCAAGTAAGTGCCACCTCTTGTCATTTGTGAACAGATCGTCATCTGCCTTAATCTTAAAGGCATAGGGGTTTGAATACTTATGCAAGTAGTATATTTCAGTTTTTAATAATTTTTTTATTTATTTTAGTAGACAAATAAAATATATTGCTTTTGGAAACATTTTAGAGCTTAAATGTTCACAATACAAATACTGATTGGGAAAATGTTTTGTGATGGTGAAAATGGCGATGAGTTTCAGGGGGGTCGAATAGTTTTGAAAGCCAATGCATTTACTTTTTTATATTAATTCAGAAAACATTAAAAAGGCCCAAAAATATGATTTTTAAATTTTTTTTATCACCATTAGTAACAGACATTGGATTGGTAGTAGGTGTTATTAATAGTAGTTGTCACTAGTTCTGTAGCTATGGTTATGAAATATAGTCTTTTAAATGGCTGTACATGTGACTTATAGTATGTGGACATTTTACTGACTGGAAAGTTCATGGTTCAGTCAATGATAGCATGAACTTGCCCACTCTTAGTTCCCCTCATAAAAGGCTATCAGCGGAAATGTATTCTAATGTTCCTGCTCTTTAAGAGAGAGCTATCATCGTGAGCAGTCCTCTGAAAGCTTTAATTGGGGGTGATTCTTAATTTTTATGACCATTAATCTGATTATATTTGACCTAAAATGTGCTCATCTCATGCTCTTTGTCATTTGAGTGGTCTCTTACTCAATTATGAGCGAGCTGGTAGCCTTTATTTAATAATTTCCTCTTTTTTCTTAGATGCTTAAAGGTTTCTACAAAGTTTAATAAGGGCAGGATTGACACAAGCAAGCATTCAGTGATAGAGTCCTAAAGAAAACATACACATTATGTTCTGAACAGTTTTTGTGTGTGATATTGTTTTGTTTTATTTTATTGCCTTATGTCCAGCTTTGAGGTGAACGTAAATGAGCTGTCAAATTCACAGAATTGAATATGGACTGATTTTATTATTATTTTCTTGGTAAGGAAAGAATTAAGTACTGAATGTGAAAGGTTTAATTAATTAAATCATCATTTAATTGACTAGAATTAATGTATTCTTATTTCAACCAATTACTGTCTATGTGTGATGTTTATTAGCATATCATAACCACCACACCATCATAACCACAACAGAATGGCTGTTTGAAATGACTGTTCGAATCACTATTTATAAAAAGTGTGGTTCTTATATCTCTTCACATGTTGATTTTATGTCACCACTATAAATGATCTGGCAAGTAATTCATTCCCCTTTGCTCCTGTTCTAGTTGCAATCTAATACTTTCTTATCAGTGCATACTCTAAAAGTGTTTAAAATTCATTAGATGCGGTTTTGTTGTCACTAGATGGCAGTATATTACCCCAGAATAGCTAATGCTTTGCATGCGTATGCTGTACCGTTTTTACATAGTGTTCGCACTATACCACTGATCAATTTGCCCTTCAATAAAAAAAGACTTCAGCCTAGTTTAAGTTCAAATAAAAGGCGTCGTTTAAAGCTCTTTTCTGGACCCAGTATGGCGGACAGAATCCAGACTGACCCTGTTCCCTTTCACAGAGCAGTGGGGTCTGTTCAGTGTTTGAATAGAAGAATGTGCTCTTTTGCCATTTGTTAATGATCTTCTTTGTTGCTTCAGAGTATATCATTTTTTCCAGAGAATACGATACTAGACTACAGACTACATTCAGTGCAAATGTATTGCACATATCCTTTTATATTCATTATATGACATTTCAATGAGTTATGGTGTAACCTGACATGTTTTTTTTATTTACGTTATTTAGATCAAGTACACGAAGGGAAAGTACAAATATACACAAAATATATGCAAATAAACTGAACTCAAAATATCACCATGCACCTTTGAAAAGTTCTCGTAAAATCTTTGTGATTTGTGACTCTTTTTGACATTCAGAAGCTCACTTGTGTTGTGCCTTCTTTGCTGCATCTGTGCGTGCGTGCGTGTGTATCTGCTTCACAGAGAAATGAGAGTTAAAAGAAAGTCTGGAACAAATGACACCAATCAGGAGACGCGGGGGGAAGTCAAACTTCAGTAATGAAGTGAGTCTCCGAGCGCAATCACTGGCGAGGACCTCTCCCTTCTGCTGCGGCTCTGCGCTGATCCATACCAATCCAAATCCATATCAATATCAATTTACTAATATCAGTAATGATCCGCCTCCCTTTGGGTCCTCACGCACACGGGCAGGGGCTTTGACATTGGAGGCCCCCTCAGACACCCAGGAGGCCCCCCCCTCTCCCCTCACACATGCGGGCACACACACACACACACACACGAACACACACACACACACACACACACACAAATGTGATAGAGAGACACAGACTTAACACTAATTTATACACACACGCACACACACACAGACACACACACAAAACAAGCCCTTGCTTAGGCGTCAATAAGGCTGAGCATCATGAGGCAGTATCGACAGTTATCAAAAACGCCCTTGATGTAATTTCATGCCTGTCCACACTCATAGGCCATATGCTGAGCATTACACGAGTGGGCTGGGAGTAGACAGTGTAAAAAGCACTCCGGGGTGAGACAGGACATTATGTGCCCCCACAGAACCAGACCGCCCGTGTCCTTAGCTTAGCTTAGCCTAGCTTCAAGACCCACGTTTAAAACAGCTGCCCAGAGGCACTTTAGCGCTAGCCCTCTGGACGGTGCTTTTTTGGAGTGAGTGCAGGTGCTTCGAGAATCAGCCCCCCCGACTCTTTATGATGGGTATTAAATGCTGTCTCCATGTGAGAGTTCTCGTCTCTTTCAAAAACAGCAAACCTCAAAAGGCCAGACTATCTTGTTAGGTTTCTTTAAAAAAATAAAATAATGAAATAAGATTTTTTCATCTGGTCCCTGACCTTAAGTGGGTGAGGTTAGATGTCTTGAATGCGTAGAGAATGACGAGAATTAGCTGTGTTGCATGATTATCTATTTTTGAGTGTTTTTTTTTTTTTTTAACGTTTGGCTTATGGGTAGCCGTGTGTTCTGGTGCATTCTGCAGACACTCACTAAAGATGCCCTCAGGAAATCTTCACTGGCCTTAATTCAATATGCCTATTTTTAGGCCTTTTATTATTTTAAATGTGCTTTTGGACAAACGTTGGTATCATGCACTTTTTTCCATCCACCCTCAACGTCTGTTGTTATTAAACCACTCCCCACATTCATACAGAAATACTATGAAATACTAAAAATACGCCATCACTGTCATCTTTTATTAAATGCAGGCTGCTTGATCAAGACGAGGAAGCTGAAAAGTCTCACTTGCAGAACAAGACTGCTCTGTCTCACCCACAGACATCAAAGGTCAGTTTTTTTTTTCTCTCTCTTTTTTGCTGTTTTCAAGTCCCTGAAAAGCTGAGTGGAACTTTCCAATGTTGGTTAGTAAACTATCTTTAGGTCAAATTTTCAATTCAACGTGAAACACATAATATTTCTATGGTCCAAGTGCCACGTGTTTAGGGTTGAGGAATATTCCGACATTGAGATGGGTCATTTTCGCTGGTGTGTCCCTCAGCATGTCTTGGAAGACTGTTGTATCTTAAGATACATGATCTTTTTTATGATCTGCAAAGTTGAAATGGGTCATTTCCATTTTTTGAGTGATGAATTGTGGAGGTGCAGAAGAGTTACCGTCATGTGAATACACACAGCTTTTGGTCTCAATCACACACGCTCACTGGCTTCAGGCTTTTTCATTCGCTGTGTCTAGAGGGAATACATGTCAAGCAGTCCATTTAGTATTTCTGTTTTACCCATGTCCTAGGGTATAATAATAACCTGGTTATCAATAGAAGATAACAGGTACGTATAGCGCCTTCTCTCCATCCATCCTATCCTACACAGAGGGGAACACCATTCTTTAGGCACCGTAGTGGCATGCTTGGCAACCAGCCCAAATTTCTGTCACTCAAAAATAAGTAAATAAATAAAAAAAATGTATTTCAGCTTTCAGAATGGTTCACTGAAAACACCTTTCGTTGTAAGAAATGTCACTTTAGATCCAAGTTTTCACAGAGAACTACAATTTTAGATAAAGTAAACGAAAATCACTATCAGAACCATCTAACGGATGGCGGCATAATAATGTAGGACCGCAATCACTTGCCCCCTCTCTTTTTATATTGAGCAATTATGCACACCGCCCCTCAAATGTATTCAGCTCATTTGTGCTGATGCAAATGCATACATACATATTAAAAAAGCTTGCTGTGCCCACTGGATTTTTTTCTTTTTCTCGCTCTCTCTGCACTCTACTATTTTTTTTTTTTTCTTCGCTTGTTTTGCAATAATTGCCATGCAACACATGCAAGAGCTGGAGTTCCAAAGTATTGACTAGAGCTGAGTTGTTTTAATAGAAATGATATCTCTGTGGATCTCTCCGGATGCCAGAGTTGCCCCGATACACAACATTTAACCGTGCGGGCGCACAAAGTTTTGAGTTGTTTGGTCGAGGGCATTGTCCTCTTCGTGGACTCTTCTTTCGTCGACTTAATCAAGTTGTCCTCTCTCTCTCTCTCTCTCTCTCTCTCTCTCTCTCTTCTTTCCTTAATTCCCTCTCTCTTCTTCTGTTTTTTTTGTGTGTGCTGCTCGGCCTCGCTTGTCCTCGCTCTGCGGACTCGAGGAGCCTTCGGGTCCTGTTTTGTAAGCATGTGCACATCCTGATCTCTCATAATATTAGTTAAAATCAATGTGCTGCTTTTTTAATTATTGCTCATGGTACAAAGCGGGGGAAGGCTCATTTAAGGGCGGATCGATACGGGAGAGCGATTGGCGGCCGACGGAGCTGTACATCAGGCGGCTTGATGTGAAAATCATTGGGGCCTGCGCGCTCCTCAGCCCGGCCTGATCAGCCTGGTTAGCCCCCCAGCTGGCTGCAGGGGCCTGGGTAATGGGTGAACCCTGCATGAACCAGCATCTTCTCCTCGCCTCCTCACGCTGCTTTGCCCTACCCCTCTCCAAATAACACATCATACACCTCGGATCAGAGAGAGAATGGAAGAGAGGAAGGAGGTGTGTGTTGTGTGTGTGTGTGTGTGTGGGGGAGTGAAAAAAAAAACCTCTGTATCTCCCTCTATATCTTCTTTTCATTTGTTCTTTCGCTCTCTCACACACACACACACTCTCTCACTCTTCCTCTGGCTGGCTCCTGTTCTTCATCTCCCCATTGATTACCTGTGCCTGTGATTTTTCTTGCTTTATTTATCCCTTCATTTCCCCTCCTTTCCCTCTTCCTCTTCTTCATGCCCGGGTTGATGGCAGGAGGATATGGTGTCTGGGCGTTCCAGCCCTATTATAAGGCGTCTATCTCTTCCCCACCCTCCCTCGGCCGTGGTGGAGAGAGGCTGCCTGGAAGGCTGCCCTGCTCCGCGGCTCCTCTGTGTGTTTTACAGAGGTTAATAACGTAGGCCTCCGGACATTATTTAAGGGTGGCAAGAGGAAGCGGATCGCTTCTCTGTTTTCTGTTGCCTGGGACTCACCTTTGCCCAGCGCACACCACCTCAGCACTTACCCTTCCTTCCTGCCCCCCCCCCCCCCCACACACACACACACACACACACCTCAAAAAAAAAGGAAAGAGATTCTCTTTCTTTCTTACAAAGCATTTGTGTACAACAAAAAAAAGATAAAAACTAAGATAGTAAAAGTGAATATACCCAGACTAAAGACGTGTACTTCAGCCATAGCATTTGGACATGTTATGTGAGTTTTATTGTGTGTGCGCGCGTGTGTGGTTGTGTGTGTGTTTGTGAGTGTGTGTCAATTTTTTCTCTTGTTGAGACATAGGGCCCTAATTTGAAAGGGCAATGAGCTGTGAGTTACACGTGTGACGTAATGGTTGTCAGCAAATAGGGCAACATTTAAGTGGCATGTATGCAGTCATAGGATGCTAGAGTAGTAGGAAGCCTGTGTGAAATGGCATATTAATGTGTGGGTGTGCCATGGAAATCATATCTTTTGAGCCGATTGCATCAACAGGAATTCTTAGATGTTTTGTGAAACGTGAATGCCAGGGAAGGAAATGTATCGTCCACCTCGGCTCATCTCTCCGTAATAATTAGGTTGCATTCTAAATTTGCAATAAAGTTTCATACATAACATACAGGCTAATATAGATTTGATTATGAGATGACTGACAGGAAATGTACACTCAGCATTTGATGATGTTTTCTATGTTTCTGGCCTTCTTCATCATGTAGATATTGAATGATTATTACTAAAGGCTTCCCATATGATGGCGATTCCTGCAAGACACATCACTATTTCTATGACTCTAGCTGTATTTTACACAAAAACAACTTTATGTGATAACATTACTGAACTCGGACAGAAATGCTGTAAAATGTCAACTTACATGTTAGTTTCAGTAGCCCATGTTAGCAACAAAACATATTTAATGAACAGTCAAAATTAAACTGGTAGACAGATGTAGAATTGTGCTCGTTTTCACTTCTCACTTTAGGCCTATCTTCATTTCCACTGTACTGAAATATGTTATAAATTTTTTTTTTAAAAAAGGATGATGCGTTGATCAGTGGTCTAAACTGCCTGAGTGCTATGCTGTAAAATAAAAACAATATGACTTTTCTGTCTCTCTTTCTCTTGTGCATGAATGAATACGGTGATGAATGAGGCCACAGTATTCTTGTATTCACTGTCTGTGTGGCATAGAGTGTAGTTGCATAGCCTACACAGCCATTTGGTAACAGATTTGGTGGAGGTAAATGGTCGGTCAACTTGGTGACTGAGTGGTCAATGTAAGTCAGATTGTGTAGAGATTTAGATTAGATGCGCCTGAGCACCAAGATGCAGGTTACATTTCAAAGAAGTACCGGTATGTGGCAGAAGCAAAAAACTATTTCCACGAACAGCCTACTTTTTTGATCAGACACACCCAGATGAGGCGTCAGTCTGCCCTCGAAGGCGCCTGGGTCTGCACACATGAAATGACTAAATGAATGTCGAAATAGAAATCAAAATTGCTTAACGCAAAGCCCTTCTTTATTGCGTGTAAAAACCTGCGGTACGCATCTATTAAGTTAGGGCACATAATAGTGCAGGGCATTATCCATATTCTCAGCCAATAACTAACCAACGTTTTAGGGTTGGTGTAGAGTGGGTCAAATGTGCCCTGGAATTTGTGCTGAATATCTTCTTAGTTAGGACAGCAGGAAAAGTGCAAAGTGGGCACCCCTTTGGCCTATAGTCATCCAGTTCTGTGCCAAAGTGTTATCTTGTTGAAGATCTCTCTCTCTTTCTCTTTCTCTACCTTTATCTTTCTGTATATCTCTCTCTCTCTCTCTCTCTCTCTCTTTCTCTACCTTTATCTATCTGTATCTCTCTCTCTCTCTCTCTCTCTCTCTGGTGCTCATAGTTGCTGGAGGTGCACATTCTGGCCTCTTTCATCACATGCCTGTGGCCCTGGTCGCCTTAAACTGATACAAATGACGTTCATTTCAGAATGTCTGAGCGGCAGCGTTTTGTTGGCCTTCACATTATTTGTCATCATTTCCGTACGCGCAGGAGCCTTTTTTCCCCCCCGCAGAGATACAGAACTTAAACCACCAAATAATTGTTTTCATCATTTAGGCCTTTCAACACCCATCAGTGAATTTGTATATCAACCCGTGAGTGATTTATAAGTGTGCTGTTAGCAGCATGCAGACTCCACGTTGTGGATTGTGGATATCAATCCCAATAAGCGCTAGCCTAATAGCCACTCAGAAACAGTGTGAAGCAATGTTACACATTCAATGTTCCAAAACGTAAAGAAACTTTTGACTGCTCTTTTTTAAAGTGCTCAGCTGGTCTGTATTGGGTAGATTTTTGGCACAGCCTGAAATGAGATCTATTCATCTTTTCAACCTGTAAATCCTAATGTAGAGAAGAAAAAAAATATATATGCAGTTTAGAGAAACACACACACACACACAAACACACACACACACACGAAAGGACACTGATTTCAGTTCACTTCTCCCCACAGGTACTCCACCAGGTTGGGCAAGGGTCTTGGACCAAGTCACACCACACACAGGTGTTTCCTGTAGTTTTTTTTGTCAGTGGGTGAGTGATTGTTAGTTTCCCCTGGTAACTGACTTTACCCTACAGACAAAACCTACACTCTACATCCTCAAAGACACACAGTAGAGCACAGGTTTATACACACAGTATGTACTCAATGTACCCACACCCCTTTCAAGTAGACCTTGAGGTTTGCTTCAAGTATGCAAAAAATAGTTCAGTAACACAGTTATAAAAATCCAATTGTGTTGTGGGATGAATTGTGTTCAGGCTATTACGAACAAATATAGTAATATATCGGGGAAAGAAATAATTCAGACATTCATGTTTTTGTGATAACTTAATAAGCTGTACTAATTTTGTGATAATTGAGTGATCCTATATGTATCCGAAAGGGGCAAATCTCATTACTACCAACTATTAAATCTGTTCATGACCTTAAAATCTATACAACATGAGATATTGAATGCCATTTCTTTTTAACATGTTCAATTCAAAGTAATATTTTATTGACAGTTTATGTGGCCAGATTTGTCCCAGTTCAAATTTTCACTCTAATGAAATGGTTTTCTCATGTATGTAACATATTTCATGTGCTATGCTCATGTACAGCTAACATGTGAACATGGGCCAACCATCCCACACACACACGCACACACACACGCACACACACACACACACACACACACACACACACACACACACACACACACACACACACACACACACACACACACACACACAAGCGGGCACTTGCACACATGCGGATACACACACATCCACTCACACTGAATTATTGTTACATCAATCATTTGTCCATAAGCGGGTTTCATTTACTAATTAAAATCTTAAAAAGAGAGCAAAATTGACTAAGCACTAAATACTTAATCACAACTTTTGACCGGGCCCTCTGACAATGCAATCCATTGCCAGATATCAATCAAGAGGGTGCCCCCATGCAAATTGCTTTTATGAGCCGGACTATTTGCCCGATCACCAAGGTCATTTATTATGCCTTTAATTCCCCCTCTTAGTGAAATGCATTCAATCATTCAGATTATATTGTGCAGCGGATGAGACTTCTTGAGTCCTCTCCTTCTGATGATGCAACGCATAAAAAACAGACGGAGCGGGGGGGGGGGGGGGGGGGGAAAGAGAATGAAAGTTTATATTCATCCTGAGTGTCTATCAATAAATTACTTTGCATAGTTAATTTTCTCTCCCTCAAGTCTGTCCATTCAGAAGTCTGTCAATTCAAAGGAATGAGGGTGTGTGAGTTTGGGTGTGGGTGTGTGTGTGTGTGTGTGTGTGTGTGTGTGCGTGCGTGTGCGTGCGTAAGACATTTCATTATAATGAAAGAGATACGGGGCCCCACTATTTCACTCACTGCCAAAGCTCCCTTCAGCCAGATATGAGATGAAATGATGCATTTGGTTATGGAATGCTTCTATGGACATAATCCCAAGGACACACGGGTTCATTTAAATATAGCCCCTGTCACTGCTGAGTTGAGGGTCCTCTTTACGAAGATGCCATTGGGATAAAGCAGAACCCCGAGCATTAACATAAACACCATGGAGGAAGTTCCCGGCATAAACTGCGTAAGTAATTGGAGCGCCGCCGGTGGTGTAAGAGTTCCATCATAAAGTCAGCACAGTTTGAGTAGCGAAGAGTTTCCCAACGACAAGTTGCTTGTCTTATATGGAATTCACCTGCCATTACACTAATCTGACATCGTTCTCTTTTTTTTTAATTGAGTGAGACGATGATGAATGTTATGATGATGATGATGATGATGATGAATGATATGACTTGAAGTCTTTCTAGTGCATTGTGGGAGGATGTAAAACCCCTAGAAGTTATTAACTGGGAATCTGTCCTTTCTCCCAAACAAAACAAGTGACAATTTCTCACTTTTTTCACGTCAAAATGGTTAAAAATGTCTTTGGACAAATTTACGGTTGCTTGCACAATAGCCTGTGAAAGGGGAATTCATTCTAAATTCTTCAGTGTCCAGGCAGTTTTTTAGGTAACCTGATTTATGGCAATACTACAAAGCACTTTTGGAGAGGGATCCTTTCAACTTTTATCAGCATGGAAGTCACCGAGATTTCACTAAGATATGCATTGACTCTTATAAGAGCCTCTGAGGTGGCACTCATGATATCTAAATACCTTTCAACATATATAACAAAAATTGAATATTTATTTATCACCCGCGATACGATGTAATAAAATTTCAATCTGTTCTTGTCAGCTCAGTCTGTGGAGATGTGTCATCTTTATCTTTCTTGTCTCGTCTCCAGATACTCTATCGTGGTTTATGCGGAGCGAACCAGACAGAGTGGCGAGGGGGGGGGGGGAAAAAAAGAAATACAAGCACTATCTGCATTCATCTCCTGTCCTCTTTCATTCTCTCCCCTCTCACACTCGTTCCTCTCCCCACCTGTCATCCCGCGCCACCCCAGCCATTGTAACGCATCCCTCATATTCGGCTCCTTCTATTTCATTATTTCACCACCTCCCTCCCTCCCTCCCTCCCTCTCTCTCTCTCTTCTGCCTCCGATTAGCTTATTCATTCTTCACATGTGACTGCCAGCCTGTTAAGGTCATATTAAACCAAACCAATCCACTTTAAATGGTTATCTACGACGTGCATTAGAAAGCTCTTTGCTGGCCTTTAAATATTGTGATTGAGTTATAGGGCGGGGGGGGGGCGGCGGGAGGGTGAAGAGCATTGTGGGTGTGGTGGGGGCTGCTGAAGGGGTGGACCAGGGTGGGATGGGGTGGGGTGGAGAAGGGTGTGTGTGTGTGTGTGTGTGTGGGGGGGGGTCACTGTTGCGGAGCGTTGATCTGCCTCCCAGGAGCCCGCTTCAGAATATAAATTGAGTAATATTATAAAGGCGGGCGGTGCAGAAGGGCACGGATAATGAATAGGATTCATGATCTGCGGAGGAACAGGAGGTCAGCCGATGAAGTGAAATACTCTAATAACCGCAATCCTAACCCGTGCAGATGATGATACATTAACTGCGGAGGTCCTCGTAATTCTATTTTTTTTCCCCTAGCCACTGCACTCACTCACTCAGTCTCTCTTTCTTTCTCTCTCTCTCTCTCTCTCTCTCTCTGTGATAAACACATATCTGTGTAAAAAAGCAGGGGATGAAGATGACATTAAAATGGAAAGAGCTTGTAACAGCCATTTAAAAGGCTTCCCCATTGACTTCCAGGACCCCTGTGTCACGATACGGCAAGACCAAACAGAGATCTCTCGCAAAGTCGCTTATAATCTGATGAAAAAAAATAACTCAATCAAAAAGCTGATCTGTAATACTAGGCCGCTTCTGGATCATCTGTGAATGAACTGAAGACCTCAAACTCCAGGTCCTTCGGCAGATTACCCAAGGCCTTAATACAAGATATTAGATTTAAGATTTAATCCCACTGCTTATGATTTGCCCCGGTCTCTCTTGAGGTATTACATTTGTCATCTTGTATCGTAAGCCGTGTTTTCTGTAGGTGTGCCATATCACATGCTATTTGTGCTGAGGGAAGGAGGGAGGGAGGAAGAGAGAGAGAGAGAGAGAGAGAGAGAGGGAGGGAGAGAGAGAGAGGTTATAGGTTATATGACCATTGTCCCACTTTAGTTTATCTTCATTTGAATTGTCTAGAGGAAACTGATTGAGTGACATGCTGTATCACATACAATCTTAATCATGATTCAAGATTCTAACTACAGTAGATTGACACAGTCATCTTCATTGCAGATCTTTCATTTACTGCTACTGTTTTTTTTGCCAATACACTACTTTTTTGTTTTATCCTGTTCTTAGAAATGCACCAATCTGTGTGCACAATGTTTCGCGTGTTCTCTAATAGTTGACCAGAAATTCTGTGTCTTTTCTAGGCTAAAGTGTCCTTTCTGCAGTGCATAATTTATAGATTGATCCTTCTCTGTGTCTCTTCTGCTCTCTCTCTGATTTGATTGATCTAGAGACAGAAGGTTAATTACAGGTCGTCTATTTTAAGCGGATCGTCTCCAGAAATTGAATGTTTGAGTCTCATGGATTTTGGCTTGGGTGTCCTCTTTGTGTGCTTTATTGGATAAAAGTTGTCTGTCTGAGGCTTCAACTTATTTCAGACTCTCGGACTGACATCTTTTGATTGGGCTTTACCTGTCAAAATTAGTGATGGCTTTGTTTTGCATTTCAAATTAACCTCCAACTTCTTTGGAAATAGACAGCACTAGAAATCTACCCATTCATGCAATGTGTATCAGTTACTTTGAATACCTATAGCACCAAAAATGTACTTGGGTGAACTGGGAACTGTAATACATTCAAAGGTAAACTGATGAACGGTTCTGGAATGTTCTGGAATGGAGCAATATAGTCTGTTCATGTCTACACCATGTGAGAACTATTATGATTTGAACTCCTTAATCTTATGAATAGCCTTACAAGCTTAAGTTATGCTTTAGCCTTCTCCCAAACGCTGAAACGTCTTTGGCTCAACATTGGGTTGCATTCAGTGGATTATTTTATGCATGTTTTGAGGCATTCGGAGTGGATTGTTCTTGACTACAGGAGGTAGCTTTTTTGGCTGATGGCATTAGTGTTTGACACCGCTGCTATTTTATTTCTTATTTTGTATGTAATTTGCAAACCTGTCATTAATTTATTTATTTAATGAGAAAAGAACAAACTATGTAATAAGTGGAAATCGTCTAGGTTGTGTCGTAACCAGGGTTCCCTGATGGAGGGAACGAGATGCTGCGTTGGAGATGATATTGGAATCATCCCTTCCAGGGTGACTGTTGAAGCTGTATGGCACCAAGGACCAATCAATTGGCCAAAGACATGTACGTCATCATTCCGCACCGCGGCTATAAATCCATCCAATCCTATCCGAATTGCTTCCACGCAAACCTACCGGGCACATACCGCAGTGTCTTGTTCCCTCAATTGAGAAACCGTGGTTACAACGTAACCTAGACATTTCCTTTCATGTTGCACAATTGCACCACGCCATGCGGGTCCCACCACGGGAAGCACAACAGCCAACACAGTGCTCGTCATCTAGGACAGGTCGGAATTAACAGCGACATTAAGTACATTATGAGCGAGTAGCGCTTTAGAAATATCAAAAGTTATAAAACTGCACAAATGTATTTGGGGAACCCCAGCTAGCACTCACGCTAATTTTGTTCCAATGACAAGCCATGCATGAAAGTCCAGGATGTGGCTATGCCCTGAGTTGAATGAGCCTGCAGTATAGAAGGAGGAACATTTCCAGCAACCTTCCCACTATCCAATGGAACAGACACTGCTTGGACAGTGCATTGCTCCTGTGTCGCCCCCCCATAACATACAAACAATTGATCCGAAATACGCCAATCCTACGTGCACGATAAATAAATCCATACCACTCTCACAGTGCACAATAGATTTAAGCACTCAACCACAGCCGATGCGAAAGGCGGAAGTGAAAGTGCTGTCAACTCCGGCTTCTGCCTACACGTAGAGGGTGTAAACACTTTAGAGACAAAACCTGGCCTGGGGAACAAAGTGACCATCGTATCACTAGCTGAAAGACTAGTCATGAGAGGGGTGCACTGATATGGCAAGCAACTCGACCATTAGACACGACGGGTGCACTGACATGGCGGCAAGCAACGACGTGGCCACTTTAATGGCTTTAATGGACAAAATGCCTGGTGGGACAGACTGCAGACTGCTCAAATGGCTGTTCCGCCATAGCTTTTTTTTGCGCGTTCTCACTGCTGTGCGGATGTTGTCCTCTCTCCACTGCGAGCGGTCTGCGGGTTGCTGGAGCTCTATCTGTGGGGTGGCATATCCTGTCATGCTGCTGACTGTTTCTGAGTAGCCTCGCACTTTTCAATCAAAACAGAAATGGCCTCCTCAAAAAGGCCATTCGGAGACTAGCTAGCCAGCCTCTCTCTAGCATCTCTTCCTGGTAAGCCTGCAACACAACCATTGTGCTCAGGGCTGCTCCTGTTTGCCTCGTGGCGATGTAGGCGTTCTCTGCTATGGCAGATGTAGTCATTCAGGGCATCAAGGGCAAGAGGGGCACAGATGAGAGGCACTGATGAGAAGCCATGGAATCTTCTAGTGGTGGCATGGCCATGTAGCCACGGTCCGCGATTCCATCCACATTTATGCAAGAGAACGCGCCTGGCAAAGGCACACACACAGTAGTGTTGAGGGGTATCACAGTATTACAGTATACTGGGTGATTTAGAAATCCAGAAGGTATGATGATGCTCCTCTGTCTGTTAAACATAGATGTCATATTGAGATTATGTATTGTAGTGCACAGCACACACAGCTAGAGGTCAGTGTA
>NC_045162.1:26331928-26396928 GCF_900700415.2 Clupea harengus | reverse complement strand
AGTTTGAGGTTGAACGCATTAATCTGAGGAAAAAAAAAGGAGGTTGATTTATTGGCAACAATGATGTGTATTAAAGAGTTTCTCAGCTTTTCTCCCTCCGTCGTGAAAAACATACTATAATTGGAATTTATTTCAGGTAATCAAATCATATAATCAGCAGGTCAAATATAGAAAGGCAAAGGGTCTCAGCAGCCAGCACTCAAATTGAACCGAACAATCCATGTCAAAGTCATCTCAGATCCAATTTCTGCTCTCTGCTTGGTCTCTGTGTCCTTCCCTCGCCGAGGGTTTCAGCAACGAGAGAACGAGCCGGAGAGAGAGCGAGGGAGAGAGGTCACGCACTGACTCTATATACTAGCCATTCATATCAGTGACCAAGATCTGATTTTTTCCCCCCTCTTTCTTCTGAAGTATATCCAGACATTGTGTCCTTCCGTAAGCAACTTTTATAGGGGCCCCCTCATGAAAAGCCAGCGAGCCTCGGGGGTCAGGGGCCAATGTGCTGATGGATTATGGGATTGCGCCACAGCCCCGGTCCTGCTGACAGGCTTTATTGGTTGGGAGGATGAGCTTGTAACCCTTTATATAATTATTGTATTAAAGGCCTGTGTGCTCCTGCCTTGCTGGCACTTGTTCCTGGATCAATGTGGAGATAATTTCAGAAATGAATAGTTAGTATCGATCGCGCCCTCTTAGTGATGGCTTATCAGCAAGCGAGACAGGTCGCTGTAGATTATTGCGCCAATGTCATTTATGGTCTCTATGATAGTATTTGTATTTTGGGGCGCCTGGACGATTCAAACAAAGGCAATTCAATTTGCAATGGATTTCTCTCTGTTTTTTTTTTTCTTCTCTTTTTCAGCCGCCATCTTCTCTGTGGCACACAATACGCCATAAATCACAATCTTTGGTATTTTTATCTCCGTTTTCTCCTGTTGTTGTTTTTTCCCCCCTCCGTCTCATCCTCCGGGATAACCAGGTGTTGGGTAAGTGTCGGGGTATCAGGGTCGAGGGAGGGAGGGAGGGAGGAGAGGGTGTGAGGGGCGGAGAAGGGAAGGCGTCAGCAGTTGAACTCTTGGCTGAGGGATTGAGTGCGCCGTGGTTGAGACATACCCGTGACCTTTAGGCCTTCCGCCGGTGGATGACCAGGGTTCAAGTCAGTGTTGTTGTTGTTGGTGGTGGTGGTTCATGCTGCTCGGTTTATGGCTGTTTGGCCATTACTGTGCACCATCCCCAGTGTCTTCACGTTACCTCTCCGATGAGGTGAGGATGGTTCACCTGTAAAAGGTCAAGTGGTTTAAAGCACACCACTGTCACGAAAATTTCTGGATATCATTTTTGTTGATAAGACAAAGTGAATACACTATACAAATCATAATATTCATATAACAATTGTAGTCCACTACTGTTGTAGTCCATATGTGTGTGTGTGTGTGTGTGCCAGTGTGTGTCTGTGTGAGACAAAGGGAATAAGCAAGAGGGAAATGCCAGAGAGCGTGAGATGGGAAGAGATAGAGAGAGAGAGCGAAAGTGAGAGAGAAAGAGCTTGGGAAAAAAAGATAGACAGACAGACAGATAAAAAGAGAAAGAGAGAGAGCGCATGTCAGTATACATGTGTATATTTGTACACAGATGCGCCTGCATGATCCTGTGTGCAGTCGAACCCCTCATCTCCTGTGCATTTATTTATTCATGCCTGCGGAAGGCACCGAGCCCCAGCGCGCCCCTGTTGTTTGTGCGTTCTCCACCCTCGGCCTCTAAACTGTGAATGACAACATGTACCAATCACTGGCTAACGCTCCATTTCAATAGCTGCTCAGGGGGAATCATTCAGAGAAATGTAATTTACTCAGTATTGGTCAGTTTGACCCCCAACCTCAATCACTTGACACGGTTACCTTGGCAACCCCTGTGTGAAAGGAGGACAGGATCAGATAGCGGGATGAGACAGCTCTTGGAGCGGAGCGAGGGCTTCCTCTGGGAAGACAAAAGGTGGACGTGTGCACTGTGAATTACACAGGACAAGAGAGGAGCTGTCCGTGTATTTCACCCCCAGTATTCCAGCATGACCAGTGCCAGCAATGGTGCTTGTATCACATCAAACTCCTGGTCTTTATCATGTGTTTATACATATATATATATAACGCACAGCAATGCATTCATATATATATATATATATATATACATTACTGTGCGTTATTTTTTCTCAAGCAGTGGACAGTAGTACAAGTTCTGACAAAAAATACGCTTTCAAATATACTGTAACATCCCTTTGATTTAAAACTGTGTGCTGGCCTGCCACGTGAGAAAGCAGTCCGAATATCTGCAAATCAGCGGGTGTTTTGTGAATAAAACATCTTGCGTTTCAGGTGATTTGTGCACTGCTTCTCAGTTTAACTGTAGGGTTTCCCGTCCGTGGGAACTCACGCACACGTAGTCAGTCTGGTGGTACTCACGGATCCACCCCGCGTAATTACAAGGGCTGCGCCATCCGTCATAAATGTCAAAGCGCATTCATTTTTTACTCCCCTGACACTTTAATTACATCCAATTATTTCAGAAGTGTTCGGCCCCTAATTAGTTGTACAGTTACATGTTGTTAATAGGATGTGGGATCAGATGAAACAAATGAGCGTCATATATCATTTCAATTAAGCCGCGTGATGGATTAATTAATGCACGCCTATTAAAAGGAAGAGGGCATGACAGAGGAGTGGGAACACGCGTTCAGAGGAATCCCCACTGGAACAGAAACAGAATGAAATGTGACTGTATGATAATCTTCACCATAATTAGGAGCTGGGACGTGAGGTCTCTGTCCACAGGCGTGCGTTGCGTCTACAGTGTACTGAGTGCCTGCAGGCCTCACGGACTGTTCATAGCATAAGGCTTTGCCGGCTACCAGACTATGCTTAGAGTGCTAGCATTGTGCCCATGCTGACCAGGTCATTGTGCTGTAATGCCACTCTTGAACAGCAGGTATATTGTCGACCATTCGGTGTATGATTTGCCCTGTCCTCTGCTTATAACACATATTATATGGCCAGCCTATTTATCCGCAATATTAACAAATGCCATCATTGACAGTTTTTCTGCTTCATTTGTATCCACTCTTTTATCCACTATCCACTATTAGTTTGGGATATTTCACGTACATATATACCTTCTTTGATGTCTCCTGGAATCATGCATGTGTCATGTATGTACATGTGCTGAATGTGTGCTAATATGTTCTACCCCCGGATACCTGAGTCTCTCTTCTTCTCTCGTCCCCTCCCTTTTCTATCTCCCCCTCTCTCCCCAGCTGGCCCCAAGTAGATGGGTCCCCCCTATGAGCTGAGGTTCTGCTCAAGGTGTCTTGCTGTTATAAAGGGAGTGGCCTTAATGGTTGCTCTAGGGGGTTCAGGCTCTGGGCTCTGGGCTCTGGGTTCTGTTGTTATTGGCGCTATATAAATACAATTGAATTGAATTGAATGTAGAAGTTTTCAGTCTCTAAAATGAGTGGTTGCTATGTAGTTTGATAATAGAATAACAGGGTATCGGATCTATGTTAGTAGATTACCTGTGGGCTAAGGAGCTTAGATTCCTTCCTATGACTAAAACGGGGCGATATTTCCATGACCAGAAGAGGCCTACAGTCTTAAGAATGGCCCGTTCACACTCTCCCGTTCCAAACGGGGCGATATTTCCATGACCAGAAGAGGCCTACAGTCTTAAGAATGGCCCGTTCACACTCTCCGGTTTCAAGCAGCACCGATAAAATGAGGTGTGACCATAACGGTGCATGTCAGCATTAGGAAACAAAAAAAAAAGCAGTTGAGGGAATGGACCCCCGTCACACTCTCTCCAGCCATCCCTCATGGCGTGACAGAAAATCACCCTCCTTCCTCGCCTCGTCAATGAGGCCTGAGACACCGTCAAGAGACCCCATTCGTTTCACACGCCAGCCCAGAATATTGGAGGAATTGGCACAATTTGCATGATAAATGTGTCAGAATGCACTTTCCACTTAAGAGGAGCGCACCGAATGACTCCTGCCGTTCTTCACCTACAGGCGGGGCCATTGATTTGGTCACTAACAAACGGCAGACTCGCTCTCCCAGCAGTTTGCAAAAAAAAAAAAAAAGCTCAAATCTTCAAAAAACGAACGAAAGGGGAAAAAAAAAAAACCTTTCACCTCGCTTCAGCTCTTCTTGACACCTGACATCGACAGTGGTGACGCTGGACTAGGGGTTGAGGTCCTCTCATCCATACCCCCCCCCCCCACACTCCTCTGTCTCACCCTCTGCACCCAACCCCCCCCCCCCCCCCCCCGTCCACCTCTACTCGACCCAATAAGCGCCTATGCTCACTCTTCATTTGAACAAACAAAAGCACCCCATAATGATCACCTCTGCCATTATGCAAAATTGATTCGATCTGGTCCAGGGGAGTGTGGATTTATTTCCTTTTTTTGTGTGCGTGTGTGTGTCTGTGTGTGTGTGTATGTGTGTGTGTGTGTGTGTGTACTTTCCGTACGAACATGTGCATCGTGATGTGTTGTGATGTGTGATGCGAGGGGCTGATGGGCCTGTCTGTGGACATGCCCGGCAGTGATGCCCGGTCCAAACAAACGAGAGTGGAGTTCGCACGCCATTGCCCAGAGCACCTCTCATCCTTTAATTGCCATTTACATACGAGAGGAATCATTCACTTCTAATTCCCCTAGTACAGCTCCCTCACCCAGCACAACCACCACCACTAACACCCCCTCCGCCCCCCCCCCCCCCGTCCCTGTCCTCGCCTATCCACCCCCCCCGTCCCCCGTCCCCCGTCTCTGTCCTCGCCTATCCACCCCCCACCCCCCCCACCCCTCCTGTGCTTGTGTCAGTGTCAGTCCTCATCAGTGTCACAGATCACAGGCCACCACAGATACAGCCTTGTGTCCTATTAAAGGCCCTCTTTGTGCGTCTGCGTGTGTGTGTGTGTGTGTGTGTGTGTGTGTGTGTGTGTGAGAGTGTGTGTGCGTGTGCGTGTGTGTGTGAGAGTGTGTGTGTGTGTGTGTGTGTGTGTGTGTGAGAGTGTGTGTGCGTGTGCGTTTGCGTCTGCGTGTGTGTGTGTGTCTGCGTGTGTGTGTGTGTGAGTGTGTGTGTGTGTGTGTGTGTGTGTGTGTGTGTGTGTGTGTGTGTGTGTGTGTGTGTGTGTGTGTGTGTGTGTAAGTGAGAGAAAGGGATGGGGGGCAAAGAAAGATAGAAACCACACAGTGTGTTTTGGCCCACAGATGTTTTTTAAAGTGTCGTTAGATCCGCTTTTTACGAGTATGATTTATGTCTGGATATTAACCTCACTTTGACCCCTTGCTAATGCCACAAGAAGAAAAAAAGAAAAACAAATGATGGAAACTGCTCCCTTCATTTGTCCTCTCTCTCTCTCTCTCTCTTTCGCTCTCTCTTTCACTCTCTCTCTCTCTCTTTCTTTCTCATTGTGAAGCCCTCAGATGTAATACAGCCGGTAACATCATCAATTTCCCACTTTTATTGAGCGCTTTATTGAGAAAGTGACAGATGAAACACTTGTTCATTTCTTTGCCCCCGACTGCCGCATAGCTTTCCTGAACCCCACGCCATTGCAGGGCCCATAATGTGATCATTCACTGAGTGGATCTCCGACTGAAGATCATGCCTCGCCATATCCATTTCAAATCTGCAAAGAAAATCACATCTGATCAGTTTGATTTTCACCTGATTGGACTTATAAGCTTTGTATTACTGTCAGTTATGCTTGTTGGACAGTTCAAGCCAGGGGGGAAAATGGCTGATAATCTCATTTGACAATATTTCGCGTGTATCGTGTTTTGTAATCTCATCCATGGAAAGACTCATGATCCAATTTATCCAGTCTTTCACCGCCTTTTATTTCACTCACAACATCCAGCCGTTTGGCGTAATAATCTCTCACATGGGAGATGCCTGTAAATACCCTTGCAAATTGCTGATAAACAGCTATCAAGATCCTTTTTTTAACCGAGGAGATCACGTGTAGATTGATAAGCCGTGTAAAAAAAATATGGCATGGGTGATTTTATGGACAAAAAAACCCCCGAACCTCCTGGAAGGCCCCCCATGCTGTGAGAGCTGAATGGTCCAGTTTATTTCTTTGCGTGTTGTCTCCACTGACAACCCCACCATCCTCTATGACTGTTTCGCCAAGCCACAGCGATGGTGTGTATACTAACAACAACCCCCATTATGCTGCTGATGAGGGCACGGCAAGCAGAGAATGGGATAGGACACAGCCGTGTAGTGGATGTGTTGTTTCAGAGTATGATGGTCGCAACAGTTCAGCGGAGAGGTCATCCAGAGCTCATTGCTGCCTTAAATGGAGTATTGAACACAATGAATAACACCCAAGCTGTGAAAAAAAAAATGCAATGCTTGGGTGTTCTTGGGAACCAACACTGTACATTGGGGCCAGAATATATGTCCAGAAAATTAGGGGGGGAAAGCACACACGCACGCACACGCACACGCACACGCGCACACACACATACAAACTATAGTCCGTCAGACAGCCTAAATTACATATTGATCAGTTTTAATTGTGTTTTTGCCATCAGAAGCTTTTACAAATTCATAAAGGAGAAATAATGTGGTTTTTGTGCATGACTACCTCTTAGGCCAGCCAAATGAATTCCATCACTTAACCTCCAGTCAAAGGGGATTATTGAGCTTTATGATGCAGTCAGTGAAATATCAATAGGACTGAATGGGGGTTATGGACTTTTTTTTTCATGTGCATCTCCTTTGTTTAGTTGTAAATGAGCTGCATCAAGCTAAATGACCACCAAGGCCATTAACAATGGACATATCTACCGCATTAAACACACACAAATGCACACACAAACACGCATGGACACATACACAATCAATCGCAAATGCACATCACATCTCCCACACACACATTAACACTTTCCCATACACATACACTGTGTAGACTAATGGTTTTAATTAAACACAGATGTCATGGTTCATTAAAGTACATGGTATATTCAGTAGTAAGTCAAGGTTTGTGCTCTAGCCAGTTTGAAGAACAGTTGTGTTATGATTGCCATGCACCATAGCTTGTAAAAGCCCTATTCTTTGTCTCTGTCAGACGGTAAAACTACAGCAGTCATTACAGCAGTCACCCATATTTCCTCCCCTGGCTGTGGGCTCTCTGTGCTGTTGTGGGCAGTGTGCATTCAATGCAAATAGAGGTGTGTTTATTCCCAGGCAAAGCGCTGCTCCGCTGGTGACAATTATGACGGATAGATTAGCCCAGATTTATAGCAAAGCCACAGCGTGGGGCAGGAACAAGCGCTAATCATTCACTTTTGGCTGCAGACATTTGTACAATGGCAAAAGGTCAAAGCATGGACTCCCGCGCAATAAATCATCCTGAATGAGAAACAAGTGTGCCTCTCAAATAAAAAAAAGGAGGAAAAAAAAAAAAAACTGGGGTAAATGCATCAAAACCTATTGTCGATTTATCGGTACTTTCCCTCAAAATGAGGCACACCCCGCTGTATGTGTTTATCATGTGAAATGTGTTTAATTTAATGGTGTTGCCTACCGCTGTTTAACCACTGATGTGCTGACTGTTGACATGTCAAATCCATTGAGAGAGAGAGAGGGGGAAAAAAAACAACGGCAGGGATATAATGGCTTATTTCTGTGAGAACAACACCTTTTTTTTTTTTTTTTTTTACCCCAGTTGGTGAAGTGTCTCATGTGAGGACAGGTTTAATATGCTGTATGGGAAATCTTTTCAGTGGAGAATATCTTTTCAGTGTAAGACCTGTCTGTCTAAGTGGCACCTGGGTCAATTATAACCCTAATCCCCTCCTCCCCCTTCTCCACCAGCCAGATAATAATTGAAGGTTGACAAAAATTCGAGAGCAGGTTTGAAGGCGTATTGATTTCCTAGTGCTCAGCCTCAGAGGATGGGGAAAATAAGGCACAGAATTTACTGTCTTCATAAAACTTTTAGTAAATCAGACCATTTGAAAGGCAGATATTGACAGCCCATTCATTACCATACATAGTGTTCTGCAAAAGCGTTTGTGGATTATTAGCAATAAGAGACTTGGCCACCCGCTATTGTCTTTCATGCACCAGTAGGTAGGGCTAATAAGCGATGGGCTCTTTTGAAGTTTGAGATGAGATTTTTTTAATCCATCCCCATGGCCACTGGTAATCTCACCAAAGTTATAACCAGATTGCTCCCCATTCCTGTGGCAATGAGTATGTTAAGCAGGAGCAACACAAGCCTGTGTTTCTCGTTGCAAAGGAATGTTTAGGCCAGAAGTTGACCAAGCTTTTTGATCAGCTGACCAAAGTAAGAAAACATAATGGCACCACAAAGTGTGGTGAAATAGTGTAGATAATGTGTGCAATTGTGTAATAGTGCAATAGGTAATGTGTCCAATAGTATAATAGTGCAATAATTAATGTGTGTAATAGTGTTGTAAGCATGGCATTTTGTTGTTGGCTCCATGTTTTAATATACTGATGTGATTTTTAAATGTTTTGCTGTATATCTCTTACATTGGAGCACGGCAAGACTTGCTAGCATGATAGCTTCTCTCAAAGACATACAAACATAAAATATACATTTACACACACATACTGCCACTGAATAAAGCTGCCTTGAGAAGCGAATCTGAGTGGTTTGTGAGGATTTTCTGTCTAAGCTCAGGAGGACTCTGCCCTGCGCCCGATGGACAGACTATTAACTTTTTGATTGGCATTTCAGCTGACATTGTCTCTCTGTCAATGAGCGCTGTCGATTCCGCTCTGCGTGTGAAGGTACACATAAATACTGACCGGATATGAACACTACATTTTCAGCAGCTTTCTCCCTGGGTCTCGGACCATAAAGATAAACAGAAGCATTTTGCCAATGCTGATTTCCCCTTCCCTTGCAAGACGCTCGAGAATAAATGAGTTGGAACGCTCCCACCAAAGAGATGATGCTGACAGCATTTCTCAAAGTAGTTCTTGCCATTTTTTTTTCTTGCACTTTCTCTCTTTCTCCTCTCTCGCTCTCTCATTGACCTCCCCTCTTCCTCTCCTCAGTTACTCTCCCTCTCTCTCTCTCTCTCTCCCTCCCTCTCTCTCTCACTCTCTCTCTCTCTCTCCCTCTCTCTCTCTCACTTACTCAGTGGTGTTTTGCTTCTTTCCTCACCTTATCCCTTTGTTTGGAGAGAGCAGGCAAATGACCCTTTCTTGCTTGTCTGAGGGGTTGGGATGATTTCAGCATTTCCTTTGAAAAATGGCGCCGCCTGGCCCGGCAGCGGAATATTGAAGTGACGGGGAACTTTAGCAGACCCTTACTTCAGCTCTCACTTTAATTACTTGTTTGTCTTTTTATTGGGAAACAAAATATGGCTGTCAGGGTTTTATGGTGCGGGGGGGGGGGGGGGGGGGGGGGGGTGGAGTAAAAAAAAAACGGCTGACCTGTTTTATCTGCCCTTGCATTCGCATCAGTGTAATGATGACAAAACGGGATGTTAAGTAATGATTAGTAGAAATGGTTGCAGTTAATTAGTTGGTCCTTCGTTTATCGTTCCATTTGCACATTTTGGGGAGCAATCGTTATTAATTAGGACCATCATGCCGAAAGGGGCGAGGTGGAACCCTACAGCCAAGTTAATCAGGCTGCAATGAAAGCTCCATTATCCTGTCCCATCCCGTTGGCCCGTGATCTATTAGTATTATCTAAAAGCTGTGCCAGGATCAAAGGGAAAAAAGACAACAGGACATAAACAGGAGCGCCTTTGATCGGCCCCTTTGCTTGGGTCACTGGTTATATAGGAAAATCTCCACATGATATTGTGTGGCTGTTTTTGTGTCGTTGCATAAATTCTGTCTGTTTGTATTGAGTGGAGCCTGACAGACACTTTAGCATGGTAATGTGGTCGCAGGGGCTGAGCCTGTGTGTTTGCAGCCATCTTTGATTGGCTGGGTGTGTGTGTGGCGGCCCATTACAAAGGACACATTTACTTCAAAGGGCGTCTCCTACTATGTGTGACTTATATGAGTTGTTGCCACTCGCAGAAATGTGTAGTTGGAGAACTTTAGATTTTAAATTCGAAAATAATTTAAAATTCCCTCCACTTCTGCATAATCATCAACATAATTCTGCAGTAATTGCTCCTAAATGTTCTCATTTACTCAGCTGCCATGTTTACCCTGACGGTGTTTGCATTGAGCACAGAGCCCCCTCTGTTTGACCTCTGGGTTAAAGAAAGACTGTCTATGTTCTCCATCCTATTTGGAGCCAAATTCAATTGAAGATCATAAGAATATGAAATCACTCCGCTCCTGACAGGGGCTGCCACGCCCTCGGGCCCACCCCCACTGCTTGCGTGGACGACTTCAAAAACTAGAGCTCGTCTCAGCTCCTTGCTTTTTTTTTTTTCACCTTGCTAAATGTGCCGTCTTGTTATTTTTGAAGGGTGCTTGACCGAGGTGGATGCAAATCAAATTAGCCTCCCCTCCCTGAGCCTTTGTAATACCATAAACAAGAGAGAACATTCATCACGAATAACAAGGGATTGGGCACCAACCTATGCAGGGGTTGGAAATCAATACATTTGCAGTTGGCTGTGGGCTTATTAATGTAAATGAGCACAGATGTAAGCTGATATGCTCTAAAGTGAGGTTACTGAAAGAGAGAGAGAGAGAGAATGAGGGAAAGAGAGAGAACGAGGGAGAGAAAGGAAGAAAGAGTTAGTCCCCGACACCAGGAAATCAATCGAATAAAGGAGAAAAATGATGCAGATGAAGCAGATATGAACATTAAAAAAACCCAAATAACCTTAAAGGAAATCAATCATATAATTTAAAGAGTAAACAGCCCCGTGCCTCACCAATCTCCCACATGGTTTAGTGGAATAGAGGATTTTTAATTTTGCCATTGATATAATGCCAGCCAGTGAGATTGTGCAGATGGTCTAAACCAGGAAGGGAGAAAGGGGAAATCAATTGGGTCTGGTTTTGTGCTCTTCAGAGGTGTGTGATATTTACAGCAGGGAGGGCTCCTGCCTTTGTATAAATTTACATTTTAAGAGATAAAAGACCTCTGTATTTTGTCTTGTTATTGTTAATAGAAACTGTCGACTTTTATCCCGTCCTGCTGCTGGTGAACGGTGGTATCTTTTGTGTTTTGTGTGTGTGTGCAACCTACTTGTGTGAGAGGAGCGAGTGAGTTGCTCTGGGTGTGTGTGTGGGGGTGTGTGTGTGTGTGTGTGTGTGTGTGTGTGTGTGTGGGTGAATTTGTGTGTATCTCAGGCAATTTTCAAGCCTTTCTTTTCTTGATACACAAAGCCAGGCTTTGTGAGTGTCTGTTTTTTTTCATTCGGCGACCACAAGCAAGCCAATCGGGATGGCATAATTGCATCAGAGTTACAGAAATATAGGCTCGCAATTTAGATGGAGAACGAGAGAAAGTGAGCAAGAGAGAGAGAGACAGAGTGAGGGAGAGAGATAGATAGAGAGAAGGATGGGAAAACGAAAGTCGGGAAAGGAAAAGGGGGAGAGGAGAAAAAAAAAAAGAATTGACCTCAGACAAGTTCATTTACGGGTGGTGCCAGGACAGAGAGGTTAAGAAAATGTGACAGCGGACAAAGTAAGTTTGTATGTAAATGCAACCCAGGCTGTTATCACTTGTATAATCTTACACTGGCTTCCCAGCACTACGGGGCCCCAAATTATATTTGGGACGTACAAATTCCAACAGATAACCAAACCGCAGAAATCACTCCCATGTAAATAGGTGCAAAGTAATGTTTTGGAAACGCGACGCGTGCAGCCCCAAACTGGATAGTGAATTGCCTACAAAGTGCCTACATCATTTGAATGATTTAAAGGTACTTTATGTGCTCCTCTCTAATGGACTCCGCCATGTCAACACTGACTTCCCGGTCACATTGCCTTTTTTCCTTCTTCCATTCCGTTCCAGCACTATTAAAACAAGTGTCCCTGAAAGTGGGAAAGGACGGGCGCGCACAAACAACAACAAACAACAGACTCAAGTCCCTTTTCTTCAGGCTTATCCTCATGGACTGAAGCAAAACATAACCTTGCTATAAACAATAGGAGCTATGGAAAACAATGAAGGCAATTATTTTAATTCGGTTACTTTTATTTAACGTTCTTTTGTTATGGGGTTAATACAAAATGCATTTTTTCCAAAGGCGGCGAGGGACGCCATGTGCATCCATTTTGTGGTGCTTTTTCACTTTATCCACTAATTGGCAGTTTTCAAACAAATTTGGGGTGGGGTTGCTTTTTTTGTTAAAATGCAATTTTGACTCAGTTTTACTGGTACATAAAACTCCACGAGAGCAACTATTTCTGTCCCTATCACTAGCACACAGAGCGAGCAAATGCCGTGAAGGCAAGCTAGCACCCCAACAGAAACGGGTCTGTAAAATCATTTGAAACCAGACTCACCCTCTTTTCTTTCTCTTTCTGTCTCTGTGAACTCATCTTATGCGCCCTCATTTTATAGTGCATGCGTTACTATTTGTACCCCATCACAATACATCCAGGAATAATACCATTTAAAAGCTAACGAGAAAGATGCAATCTATCCCCCTCAAACACTCCTCTCTTTAGCATCTTCCTCTTTTCTTCTCTCTTCTCTCCTCTCCCCTCTTCCCCTCCTCCTTTCTTCCCCTGGCGTGTCCTGCTGTAGCGAGAGCTACATCTCTCTCTTGTCTCTCTTTAATTTTTAATTGCCACCGTCTCTTCACCTTTGCCGCTTTCGAGACATCCCGGAGTTAAGTTGCAGTGCTGGCGGTGGGGAGGGATAGCACTGAACCCCGTGCCAACCTCACAGGCCACCGTACGAATGCAGATGCGGCCCGAGATGTGAACTTATGACAGCGGGCATCTCTGATCTGGGATCAGGGGTTTATGTGGCCGTAGCATGGAAGAGAGAGACAAAATAAAGGCAAATAAATACATAAAAACAGTGCTCACAACAGGGAATGAGGATGGACTTGCTAATGCCTTCTTCAGAGTGCTTACACTCCATATGTGGTGCATGGTGAATAAACAGCTGAATGTGGTTGAGTGTGCTGACCCTGAATAAGAGAGACCTGTAGCCGAGCCACTGTAAAGACCAGAGAGGCGGCACACAAGGGTGTTGATGAGGAGCGCTGCTTTTGCAGAGATGACCACGGAAACACAGGAGTTAATGAGGTGACCTTGTCACAGCCCACTTCAATAACCCGTGCAGAAATGGTGATTTAGTAGAGTTCTGTGAGTCGTACTGTTGGTGTCAAATGTGACTGTGAGAGAAAGTGCGCGCGTGTGTGTGAGAGAGTGTATGCTGTTTCGGGATTTTATTGTCGCGTGCGTGCAAGGGGGGGGTTGTGCACTTTCGTGTGTGTGTGTGTGATGTTGTTTCGCCCCATAATGCTGAGCGTGTGCGCTAGTGAAAATGTTAATGTTAAATTCTGTGTTTAATGTTCCATTTTAGAATGTACTCCCTGCTTGTGTTAATGTTAGCGTGTGTTTCTCTTATCACTTTGAGTCTGTGTGTTATGTGTAATTGCCTGTGTGTAGTTTCCTGTCTCTTTAGCGTACTTGTCCACCCTTACCCAAAGTGGGATGTAGAGTTTAGACCCCCCCCCCCCAGCATTTCAGTCCATCTGTATTCAGTGATTTCCCTATGCGTCCTTCAATGAGCGGTAAAGAGCCAAAGAGAAGGCTGCGCATTGCTTCATTCACTACAGCATGCTTTTGTGGAACTGTCTGGGTATGCACGAGTGTTTATTTTTGGTTTGGATTTCATGTACAGTGTATGTCTTAAAAAACTGTAAAAGGTCAAGTGTCTGTGAGAAATATCAGTATACATGTGTATGTGTGTGTGTGTGTGTGTGTGTGTGTGTGTGTGTGTGTGTGTGTGTGTGTGTGTGTGTGTGTTTGTGTGTGTGTGTGTCTGTGAGGAATATCAGTATACATGCAAGTGCTGCATGGGACTTGAAGTAAGTAGGTAGGGTAAAATTGTGTGTTTTGTGAGTGAGGTGTTTGTGTGTGTGTGTGTGTGTGCGCGCGTGCGTGTGTGCGTGCGTGCGTGCGTGCGTGCGTGCGTGCGTGTGTGTGTGTGCGTGCGTGCGTGCGTGTGTGTGTGTGTGGTGTTGGCAGCGTAGTGGGTGAGGGGAGGGGGGTGCCCTGTAAAGCGAGAGGTGCCATTAGTGCTAGTTTGATGGAAAGCGTAATTGATGGGTCAGCGGGTTTTAGCGGCGCTAAAGCTGTGTTAATTGTCATAAGAAGGCCGATTGATTGGGCCCTCGCATTAGTACATAAATTTGAATTGATTAATGTTTTGTTGTGAAATGAATGTGTATAATGGATGAGTGGTGTGGCCATTTATTTATTGGCCTCATTAATGCAGGCCTGGGGATCAGAGCAGAGCAAAGGAGAGGAGAGGAGTGGAGTGATGGAGAGATGAGAGGAGAGGAGAGGAGAGAGGAGGGGAAGAGAAAGGAGGGCAAAGGAGTGCTGAAGAGAAGAGAGGCATGGAGTGGAGAGGAGTGGAGAGGAGTAAAGTGGGCACAGGAGTGGAGTTGAGAGGGGGGAAAGAGGATGAAAGGAGAGAAATATTATGTGCTTTGGAGGAAGGAGAAGAAGTGATGAGGAAGAGGAAGGGGCCTGGTAGGAGAAATGAGAGAAGAGAGGGAGAATAGAAAGGAAGGAAGGGAGAAAAGGGAGTTGATAAAGGAACCAGCAACGCATCAGCAATGATATCCAGGCGTGAGAGTGTTAAGACCAGAGAACCAACAGCAGTTGTGTGAACACTCCCTGCTGTACCTCTGCTCTCTGCAGTGTCCTTAGGAACATCGGAGAGGTTTATGGCCTTTTAAAAGGGAATGGCAGTCAGTTTTACTGATTTGTCTTTGCCTGTCTACTTCTGTTCCCATGTGATCCAGAGAGGTAGTTTTGGAAGGAGGATCGTGATGCATTTATGTTTCAGTGATTTCACATTGTTCTTATAGAACGTAAAGTAAGCTCGCTATCCGAACTAGAACTTGGGGGATATAGCTGTGGTTCATTTTCTTTTTTAAGTCTTTACATGCAATAAGTTAAACGTTTCTTGTTGGTGTGCGTTTGTGCGTGTGTGTGTGTGTGTGTGTGTGTGTGTGTGTGTGTAAACAACTCGCTGGAGTGACGAGCCCCCTCCTCCCCTTTTTAAGCCTGTTAAATATTCCTCCATATGGTGGCACTAGAGAGTAGGGCTGTTTGGCATTCTCCGACAACTTTGCGTGGAGCAGTCCGCCCTCTCTTCCCCTTAAAACACACAAGTGCAACACATTTCTGTTCATCCTACAGTATAATCATGATGCATTTAAAACCCATGCTTAAAAACTACCAGAAGCTATATATAATCTTTATACCAACCTACACGCCACTCTCACCTCAGTAAAGACTTGTGAGGAGGACTTGACTCATGTTTACCGAATTGTAGAAGTGTGTGCGCGTGTAAATCTGTGTGTGGGCATTTGGTAGCATGTGTGAGTTCACAGATTTACGATTACATTTAGCGGGCGCTTTTTAAATCAAAAGTGGCACAAAAGTCGAGGTATTTTTATCTGTGTGTGAGCTCCTTAGATGTTTGACCCACGGTGTTGGCCTTGCTTAGCAATACATGTCTGCTGGTTGAATGTATGCATACCTGTGTTTATGATGTTTGCTATGATGTGTCTATGCTATGAAACAGCATAACAGCATTGTGTGTGTGTGTGTGTGTGTGTGTGTGTGTGTGTGTGTGTGTGTGTGTGTGTGTGTGTGTGTGTGTGTGTGTGTGTGTGTGTGTGTGTGTGTGTGTGTGTGTGTGTGTGTGTGTGTGCATACACAGGGTGTGTTTGGGTGCGTGTGTTTTAGAGGAGGGATAGTAAATGAAGACTATAGATACAAGATGCAGTGTAGCAACATGCAGCCCTCTCTCTCTCTCTGAATGCACTTATTGGCTTTATGCTGGAGCAGAGATGAAGTGCTTTAATATGTTAAACACCTGGGGCTGTGGGAGAGGAGGAGAGAGTAGAGGGGGAGACCTGGGGAAGACTCCTCCCCTATTCATGTCACCTCTCTCTCTTTCTTTTTCTTTTTCACTCTTTCTTTTTCTCTCTCTCTCTCTCTCTCTCTCTCTCTGTCTTGCTTTTCCTCCCTTCCCAGTATCTATCTTTCTCACTATCTCTCACACCCAAGCCCCCTCACAGACTGGTCCTTGCCTCTACATCTCTCTGCCTCTCTCTCTCTCTCTCTCTCTCTCTCTCTCTCTCTTTCTCTTTCTGTCTTTCTCTCTGTCTCGCCCTCCCTCTTTCCCTGATAATTACTGTGCAGAAGCAGTCACCGCAGTAACCACCATGGGTGATATTTTAACACGGGGGTTAAGTGTCTTTACATCTTTCTGTCTTTTGGGCTAATGGAGCTGGATTTCTTGGACCTGGGTTGGTAAGCACACTGCTGGGCCAATGTCCTTATACAGTATGCGTGTCCTATTCTCCTCCCTAGAAGACACACACAGACCACAGAGATTAGCCCAGTTCCAGATGTACTTGAACCAGTCAGTTAGTGACTTATTTTATTATTTAAAAAAAAGAATGATTGTCCAGGATGGCCCACCAGGGTGAAAATCTATTTGAACCATGATCCAGGTTGAATGTCCATTCTATTTGAACCATTATCCAGGTTGATGTCCATGCATTTGAAAAACAGAAAAAAAAATAAGACTTTGTTTATTATCCAAAGCTGTATTCATGTCCACCTATCCTTTGTGCACAGATTTCCCTGTGAGTATCCCAGGGAGTGTAAACCCAGCGTGTGGTGAGGATAACCTGAGTTTAGCAAGCCCGTGAAGGGGACTGTGAGGCAAGGAATTATGGGAAACCCACACACGGGGCGCTCGTACTGGAGGTGATTCAGAGGCTTTTCCTACCGTCTCTTTGTGCCGCCCCGGCACAGCCAAACACCGGCGGTGGAACACAGACATATCAATTTAACCAGATTTCACCCGGCACATATTTCCCCTTCCCTGCTCGGCGCAGACGTTTAACCAGATTAAATCTTAATCACACAACCTTGTCTGTCAGAGGGTATTTCATATAACAATAGCAGCTTAAGCCTGTCAAAGGATGCAAGGCTAGTGTATGAGTGCATGTAAAAAGAGGATGATTCATATTTACAATATGGAGATTACGGGTGCTGGAGCCTGATAATGTGTCCCGCTACACAAATCCTGTTCTCTCTATCGGTCTCCCGCTTTGCCTTCCCCTCTCCCTCATTGTAGGCTGATATCTAGCAGCATGCTATTATCAGGGTGTACTTTGTGTGTGTGTGTGTGTGTGTGTGTGTGTGTGTGTGTGTGTGTGTGTGTTGGAATGATACTGATGTCCTGGATTGAATGGAACATTTGCTTATTTTGTCATTATCATTTTTTATTTAAAATGTTTCATATATTTTTGTGAAATAGTCACAGTATGAAGTAATGATACTGTTAGCATGTTAATTATCACGGTTTAATTATCACATGTAAAATACTGTCATAGTAAATCACATTTACTCACTAGTGTAATAATTTATCACACATTGTTATATTAATTAGTTAGTAATAGCAGTAGCAGCTAATATATTATTTCTAGTGCTAATAATGTTATACTAGAATTAATGTTTAATGATTTTTCATTTACTGACGGAGAATGTGAAGTAATAATACTTTTTTTCACAATGGAAAACATGGACTTCTTTTTCAATTTAACCTTTGATTGTCTGTAAATGACACTCACCATGAAAAATGTTTCAGGTTCCCAGGTAGTTACAATCTGAGCCAACATGTGTGACACTGTCGTGTGTGTGTGTGTGTGTGTGTGTGTGTGTGTGTGTGTGGGTGTGTGTGAAGTTAATCTCATCTACACACACCTCCTAGCCTGCATACACAAATAAAGTCATACTCTCAGGCCCCCTGCAGACAAAAGAGGCGGCATATTGTTTCTGAAGGATGAAAGAGACAAGGATAAATAGACGCTTTTCGGTTACCACGGCGCCCCGGTTACCCCGGCTACGACAATACCGCTCGAAATTAACGCGTCAGTGTAGAACTTTATCAATTACGGGCTCAAAGTGGAACCTGCCTCCTCGGTTTCCCATCTCCACCTATTCCTACTGTCGTGTTGCCTTGTAATAACTCTGCCCCCCCCCCCACCCACCCGCCATCCCGCACTGCTCCGATAGACCCCATTTGTATGCGTTTCTGCCCCCCCCCCCCCCCCCCCCCACACACACACACACACACACACAGTACCCCAGTCAGGACGCTCTATTAATCTTTCTATATGAACAGTTACTAGGCCTGATGCAATTGGGCCCAATGAGGCGAACCAGCAGTGGCTGGGATAAGGGCTCATTCATCTTTATTTCATTCTTTGCTGACACGGGTGCAGGGGGATGACAGAGGTTAAGTCAGTGAGTGGCCGATGCCTTCTTGTTTGCTCTTTCAGGACTCTGCACCCCCCCCCCCCCCCCCCCCCCCTATTTCCAACCCTTTAAACTGTCTTCCTCCAGGAAAGAGGGGCCAGACACCAGTCGGGGGTGGAGGTGGTGGGTGACTGACTGATGGAGGGGAATCTCATGTCGATTTCACGGGGCCACAAACTGGAACATCTGATAACTTTTCCGCTCAGCCGATTTCGCGCTTTCGTCTCTATTGGGCACATCTCAAGCAAATATATATATATATATTTACTGGGGGGCTCGTCTCCTTCGGTTTTCACTCTCCTCTCTGGATGGCTCTGGATGGCTGAAGATCTGAAATGGGTGAAGAGCTAAAAGGGGAGGAATAAAAAAAGAAAAAGAAAAAAAAAAGAAAAGCAGCCTCACTCACGCTCTCCTTCTCCTCTTTTTGCAATTTCACAGTGTCATTTTGTGATTATTTCATTATCGCCGTGATCCATGACTGAAATTCGTTTTGGCCCCTGAATGAATTTAACAGGGACTGAACCTGAGATCATTTGACAGGCAGAGAGAACTCAACTACTGAAGCTCAGACGAAGGCAAAGTCATACTTAAAAGATTAACACTCTGGCAGCTCAGCTTGGCAATGACCTAACCCAACGCCGTTTAAAGATATTCCTCCACTGCTTGTGTTTAGGCAGTTGTTAGATGTGTCGGCGTGTCCGAGAACACGACTTCGGGTTCTGTGTGTTATTCTTGGCCGGCTCCGGTTTTCGCTTGCGTGGTGCGACTGTTTATTTGCAGAACATGTTTAAATAATTAGCATTGTATCGGCCACGGCACTCCAGCAATATCGAATTGCCAGTTTCCATGCCTCTCATTAGACAATGAGTCCACTCTCAGCTCGGATCCATGATGTCATCTCCAAATTTGACACACAGTCACACACACACACACACACACAGAGACATAAATAAGCACACAACCACACACACACACATACACACACTTTGTCGCTCTCTCTCACACGCACACTTTCTCAGACTCCCCGAGTGGAATTCTTCCCAGACCAGCGGCGCGTCTGCGTTCACCCTCCAGTTGCACCGTGGTTCTATGGGCCCATCCTCAGATTACAGATGGCTTCCAGGCCCACTTTTACAGGAAGCTGTGCCACATTAGGTGCATTACATTAATTACGAATGTTTAATTTCAACAGTGGAGCATGCGAGCGCAGCCATGACTCAACCCCTGCTCCCGGTCCTGTCCGACCCGTTCATTTTAAAATAGAAAAGGCGCCTGGTTAATGGTTTGGCGCTGAGCACCGAACTCAATACGGGCCTCATTTTCTGCCGTCAATGCACACGGGGTTCAATATTAGCACTTTATGAAAACTAGAGGCCCTGGGAGTGACGCACCGGGCTTCAGCGGGTGAATGATGAGGCCGTGGTTTTTGAAACTAGAGCTCTAACTATGACGTTGGTGTGTCTGGTCTCTACTATCTCTCTCTCTCTCTCTCTCTCTCTCTCTCTCTCTCTCTCACTCTCTCTCGGTCTGTGAGTGTGTGTGTGTGTGTGTGTGTGTGTGTGTGAGTGTTGGACACAGACACGCACACACACACACCTACACACACACACAGAGCCGTGTCCGAGATGAAACATGGCACTTTACCCCCCACTCACTTCTCCCCTTGCAGCACAATGCTGAGTGTTAATGAGAGACACGCGAGCCGTCCGGTGCAAGCCGACACCACTCGGCCTTTTCCGAGCGCTCAACACCTAAGCCGTCGCTCCGGCACAAGCCGGACGCCGCACACTCATGTACCCGGCATGCTGTCGCTCATTTGTTCACTCGCTCGCTGCCTGCTCACTTGCAGAACATGCCTCGGGGCTGTCTCCGGCACCTCCATTCCCGTTGTGTCCGTGCAGGAGTGCGTCGGAATTAGGAATCCGCAAAGGATGTGGCCTACGGTTCCTCCCTCTCTCTCTCTCTCTCTGCATCTCTTTTTTTTTTTTCTTCTAAAGAGGAGACAAAGGTGATTGTTGTTCATATGTGAGCTCTCATTGTGGATGGCAGAAGGTGATCAGGCTCTGTGTGAGGCTGTGCTCTGGTGCCAGCAGGTCCGTGGGCTCGGTTCCCAGTGTGCTCATCTGCGTGGCTGCGCCTGGTGCATACAATGGCAGGGATTGTCTCCTCCCGGTAGGGGTGCACTGTAAACCTCTTAGTATTGGAGAGGCTTCACCGTGAGTCCCCAGGACTGGAGGCAGGAGGAACCTCAGGAGGGACCCATAACAAACCTCTCTCTCCCATACACACTCATACCTACACAGGCACAGACTCAGACATGCACAGGTACACACACACACACACACACACACACACACACACACACACACACACACTAACATTCCCCTCCTTCCCACCAGATTTGGAAAGGCAGGGGGTGACACTGATTATTGTAGTGCAAAAGCGTTTCCTTGGCAGCCAGTCCCCCTTTGCCTGCCAATTTGTTTCTGTCCTCTACTGTTACAGCCACCCCGGATTATGGCTGTATGACTCTTATGAATCACCTGGGCCTCAGAGCCACTGAAATGGTTTACAGAGACGGGAAGAAAACAAAGTTGTAATTGAAATTCAAAGCTTGCTACCCTACCAGCTCTACTGTGGCTTTGCTCAAAGGCACACACAGACATGCACACGTAGACACATGGGGACATTCAGGCCTACACACACACACACACACACACGAATATACATTTGTCCTTAAAGACACTACAAAGGACAAACAGAGTTAACACGTACACTCATGCGCATGTTCCTAGATCAGCAAAGCTCGGCTCAAAAATGTTTTAGAATGATCACAAAAATGTCAAATGACAGGTATGCGTGTCCTTGCTTGAAATGATTACAGATTGCTACAAACCTCGAGACACATTCTGATTCTGCATCCATCAAGCCGGCTGAACACGACCCATTGAAAACTACGGCCGGCCGAACACGACAGGCAACATATCTTTGAAATCTCGAGCGGGCACTTGAGGTGGCCACGACACCGGAGAAGTGGCCCCCGTCGGGATGACACGGTACTTCCCCCAGCTGTAACCATAAATAAAAGACCTGCTCCGCTGGCACTGGCACAGCCCAGCCCAGCCCAGCCCAGCCCAGCCCCACATGAAACCTCCATGCCTGAGCAGCTGTCTCCTCTCCCGTCTCTGCCATGTCCATCCAACATCTCACCGCGGCTCACATCACTTCTCTCCCGGAGCTCGACGCAGCTCGAGAACTAGAGAGAGACGAGAGACGAGAGACGGGGCTAAACAGGGCCCGTGGCGTGTCTTGTCAGAGCGGTCGAATGGATTTATCACGCCGCTTATTTCATGGCCCCTGCCTTTGATTTATGAATTTTGATTGGGTCGACAGGGCCCTGCGCATATCGATTGCAGGAAATGTCAGACAGGCAGAAGGTAATTTCGCTCTGTACATGGGGAAGTAGCCGGGTCCCGTCAGTGTCCGACAGAGAGTTAGCTGTCACCGATTTAAAGTGACAGCACGTCGTCACTGAGCGTGTGTGTGTGTGTGTGTGTATGTATGTGTGAGCTGTGTATGTGTTCACTAGCCATCAGTGTTGTGAATTGCATCATGTTGCAGTGAAGAAGTGTGTGACGGATGGGTGCGGTCTCAGTGGGAGAGTGTTTGAATGAGCGTGTGTGTGTGAGTGTGTGTGTGTGTGTGTGTGTGTGTGTTTGATGTTGGAACACAGTTCTTCACAGACTAGTCTTTCCCTCACCTGGACTGGAACACATGTCTCTGCACGTTGACACACACATTGGTAGAGCCCGAGTGTGTAAGACATGTCCATTAGGTGTGTGTATATGTAAAGCAATTACATGGACATGCGTTATGTCTGCCGGCGGTGTGTTGTCGTGTGTACAAATGTCTGTCTGTGTTGGAACATCATATACTCTGTATATGCGACTTTGGTGTGTTTGTTGATGTGTGAATACAATGTGTGTGTGTGTGTGTCTTCTGCCTTGGCAATGTGCAGAGCAGGGATGCTGCCCTTTGAGGTTTGGTTGTTCTGACTGCACTAGGCCTGGCCGGGATAATGGAATGTCATTCTGTCAGGTTCTTGGCTGATTAGGGAGTGTTTGTTATTTATTGATCGTCTTTCATGGCGAATTATCTATGCACAGGTCAGTGCCAGCCTTTTATTCATGGAGCGCCAATGGTTCGCTATTCCCATCCTCCCACAAAATCAATGAGCACAAATAAAATGGAATTTTAAAAATGGGGGGAAATTAGCAAACATCCCGACACGGGCAGTGACATGCATATGTTAACGCTGATTGTGTGCATTCTGGCGCTGCTCACTCACTTATGTCCGATTCGACAAACTTCCCTCCGTTGGCCGCGCTTTCTGCACGATTTCCATTATAATTGGGTTTTAATGTGTCTTTTAAATGATTTCCTCTTTGCTGGCTGGAACCAGAAGTGTCTAGTTACATTACTTGTATGTTTAGGAGGTTCTGAAGATGGTCCGTGGAATTAGAAAAGTGATTTGCTCCACAGTGGATTGGATTAAGTAGCGAGTTTGTATCACTACCCAGGAACACACCGCGGTTCAATTCCAGTTGGACAGAAGACAGCTACACTCTGTTTGGATCTATAGGTTTATCTTTACATAAACAACTTATATATGTGTAAGAGGTCTGGTAGTGATATAAAATTGTGAATATACATAGCTTATATATATATATACTGTATATATACTGTATATATATATATATATATATATATATACGTACTATATCTATATTCGTATCCCAGTCCTTAGTGTTAACCTTAGTCTGGGTTTGTTTCCCCATGGTGTTATCTCAACCCCAACCCCGTTGCTTACTCTAATCTGGTTTATACATTCTAGGAGGTTCCCGTCCCACATCTCTCTGGTTATACACAGTTGTATACATGTATACATAGTTCTGAGCTCCATGAACCTTAACTCAACATCCACACACATGAGCTATGAAATGGCCTGGGTTGCTTGTCACTAGTTATCTTGGTAACATTGTAGGATTGTTTACGATAATAACATGTAAGGAGCTCAAAGTCTCATGTTCTGTATCATGTCTTGTTAACCAGTCATGTTCTTATATAGTGTAACCTACTTGTTAACATGGATATTACATTGAAAACCATGTTCTATTATATATTTTAGCCATAATAGTTATATATTAATATATATATGCGATATTTCTACAATATTTCTTTTACTGTAGGCCTACTCATTGAACTGCCAAATAGAGTGATCTCTCTTAACGATGGGCTCTGCCGGCTATTCAACATGCTCAATCTGACTACCGCAAACACAGCAAAAACTGGGGCCGCAGATGCTCCACCTACGACCGACCGTCAGCCTGGTGTGTCACAGTCTTAAATTGCCAACTGTCATGGAGAATGAACAGCGTCGGTGCTCTGGCAACCTGCTTGTCTCTCTCGTGTTGCTCCCATGTAAATGGAAGGAAAGCACGTTACTTTTTCTTGTAGTTTCAAAGCATACCCATCCCTCCTTACAAAGGCGTACGCCACAGCCGATGAACAAAGCTAGTGAGGAGACAAAGTGCAGAACATACTTTCTCCACGTTTTCACAGCAGAACTAAGAACATGGAGCAGATGAGTCCCTGAAGCTGCACAGGAAGCTCTCGACGCCTCCATCCCAAAGCGCCTCCACTCTGCAGTCGCACACGTCCTCCGTGTTTGTGTGCTGTTTACTGCTAGATGGCAGATGGGGAGGTGGTGGCGGCGAGGAAGATGTGTGTGCATCAGGGGGGGTTTGTTTATTAGATAACATCAGTCTTTTTACAAGAGGGCCATAATTGCACTGTTGCTGTCTGTGGCGGGAAAAAGGATTTCCCCCCTCAGCTTTCATTTGGCGATTGCTTGGAAGCTCTTTGTTTGGCCGGGGCCCGACAGTGTGATGGGGTGGGGGGGTGGCGGGTGGTGGGTGGCGGGGGGGTCGTGGCCTCGTCATCTGGAGCATAAAAGGTGGCGGAGTTGAGGCCCTCGTCTCGGACCGCAACGCCTGTCCACGTCGCATTGACTTTCTGTCAACACCTCCCGCTTATTGTTTGTGAGTTTGATTAAAAAGAGGGAGAAAGAAGAAGCAGAGACAGAAGGAGGGGAGAGAGAGAGAGAGAGAGAGAGAGAGAAAGAAAAGGAGAGATCGAGAGAGAGTGAGAGGAGAGAGAGAAGGGGAAGAAAAAGAGACAAAAAAAATGCAATTACTCAAGCTGCAGGAAACGGCATCCAGCCCCTCATACAGATAATCACAGACTAATGTGACATACTGTCGCCACAGCAACAAGAGTTAACCTCCACAGCGGGCTTCAGAGAAACAAGTTCAATACAGTTCCGTCTCTCTGGGCACCGTGATGACGGGGAAACAGACTCATCTATCTGTCTACTGTATTTCCCTTTGGTGGCGGACTGAAATACGTGGCTCTGTATGCATTTTACACTGCCACGACACGGATTGGATGTACGGTCTCACGGGTTGTCTAGTATCTACTGGGGTGCACATGAGAATGGCTTGAAGGTAAGGGCAGCCTGGAGTCGGCTAATGAAGGGGACATGGAATGAGGATGAAGAGTCTGGTGAACTAATCAGTGTTCCTCCCAGCCACGTGTAATCATTTCCTCACACACACACACACACACACACACACACACACACACACACACACACATACACACATACACACACACGTATACGGACACGCACACACATTCTCCCTCTCACACGTCCTCCCTGAGCAAACCCAAACACACACACACACACACACACATCCAGGGAGACTGCGGGTGGTATCTGCGCGCTGTGCGTCGCCTAATCGCTCGTGCCCAAACAGCTTCCAGATGTGAGAGGGCTGCCGGTCGCCTCCGCTCCGCCCTCCCCAGATGCCCTCGCCGCGAGGGGGGTCCGGGGGTGAAATTGGGCACATTTCGGTAATCATTTAGTCCCATCTTCCTGAAGGGGGGAACACTTTTTATTAATACAGTCTTTTCATCTGTGCTTCTTTGATTAGGAAAGGGAGAGAGGGGATAATGGCTTAGTCATGGGAAGAGGAAAAAGGAGTAAGTGGGGTGTGTGTGTGTGTGTGTGTGTGTGTGTGTGTGTGTGTGTGTGTGTGTGTGTGTGTGTGTGTGTGTGTGTGTGTGTGTGTGGTGGGTTGGGAAGATGTCTTGGGTCTGTAAGGCCTTTCTTAAACATATGCTACAGTAGAAGGAAAGCCGAGAGAGAAAAAGAAAGTGAGAAAGTGATAACTTTATCATTTATCAGTGTTGCTTCCACATGCTAGGCTTGGGTCAGAAAATGATGTCCAACAGAGTGGAAAATGTAAAGGGTGTGCAGGGTGTGTGTGCAGGGTGTGTGTGTGTGTGTGTGTGTGTGTGTGTGTGTGTGTGTGTGTGTGTGTGTGTGTGTGTGTGTGTGTGTGTGTGTGTTGGGGGGGCTGTGCAACAAGTATTGACGTAAATGTGTGTGGTTTTGACATTGCAAACCACAGAGATGTCAAGGATGGTTTTCCATGATTTCAGGTGAAGGGCTGGAGCACGGAGCACTCATCACAGCATCTGACTGCTTAAAGCACATTGTCACACTGCAGAAGTGCCCACGGAGAGGACAGTGTGTGTGTGTGTGTGTGTGTGTGTGCGTGTGTGTGTGTGGGGGGGGGGGGGGGGGATGGGAAGTATGGTTTGGTAAACAAATGAGATGCTTGAGAGAACTGAATTTGAAAGAAGCTGGGGGCTTTCTTATTAAAGAGGACCAGGGACGTCCACCCCCCCACCCATCCCACCACCAAACATTGAGTTTTCCGGATGCAGCACATGAGAGGGTGTCATAGCCACAGCCTGGTTCCCATCAGCACTCCAGAGTCCATGGCCAGGTGGCACTTTGCATTTGGAGTGGTGTGTGTGTGTGTGTGTGTGTGTGTGTGTGTGTGGGGGGGGGAACAGGCAAGATGGCGGGACAGTGACACGCTCAAAAGCGTATAAGATTCCATTATTTCCCCTCATATGAGGCTGCCAGTGGTGATTCCAACAGGGCTGTCATGTGAGCGATGAGCCACGTGGCGGGCGGGCGGGCGGGCGGGCGGGCTGGCTGGCTGACGGGCTCTCGACCTGTCATTGCACTCTGCTTCATCGCCGGGAGCATAGAGCCATGATCACTAGTCCGTGACCTCTGACCCCACACTGACAGTGAGAGGATTGAGGAGATTGAGAAATTGTCATATGGTTAAATGACATCCAGAATGTATGCAGTGTTATGATATTTTGAATCTTTTTTACTTTTCGTTTTAAGCCAAAAGATTCTGGTTACATAGTCATTTAATATTAAATTGAAAGGGATAAGGCAATCTCACATTATGATTTTTCCTGACATCAAAAGAGCTCGTCCCGAACTGAAAGCTGTGGTGAAAGTTGTATAGGACCTTATAAGAGTAGCCCTGTAAGGTGTGAACTGTAAATGCTTTTTTTTCAAAGAGGCCATCACTAGTTCTAAAAGTTAGGAATGAGATACTCTTCAAATAAAAAAAGCCAACTTTGAAAGTTGTAATGAATCCCTTGCCACGCCTCCTTTGTTAATATACATTTAACTGCCTTGCAGTCGGGTAAAGCTGTATAGTTTATCAGCACTCTAGTCTTGTATTCCCTAACATGAACTTTGTAATTGTCTAGCCGTATTATCTGAGCTACAGATATAAATATGCACATGCAGTCGTTAACAGAAATACACAACTGAATAAACTCAGCAATTTATACTCTGCATTGACCAGACTTCAAGAAACAACTTGTTCAGACGTCAAATAATTCCTGTGAACTTTTTCCCCCTGTCACCGTTATGTTATCTCACCGAGCTACAGCATAGTATTAAGTTGAAGATGGTCATCCAGAAATAGTATCACACTCTGTAGGCTGCAGACATGTATTAATAACCCAAAGTAAACATAGCAGATTAAAATGTAATTGTGCGCCCATAATTAAGAAGCCATGCGTTTATGACTTATGACGGATCATAATAATGACTGGGCCACAGGGCCAAGGGCTTACACAGATTATCCATGTTTTATTTGGTCCTAGCCAGACCACAGACAGTAATAGAACATGCTAGAGTTGATTAAGACGTGCTTAGTGGATTAACAGATATTGTTCCTGGGGCAATTCATAAGGAATAAAATCAATCTTTTCTACCCCCCCCCACACCCCCCTTTCTCAAAGACTCTCTCTCTCTTTCTCTCTCTCTCTCTCTCTCTCTCTCTCTCTCTCTCTCTCTCTCTCTCTCTCTCTCCTGTCTGCTGGCTTTATCAGACCATGATTCACAGGCCTTGGTGGCATGTGGATCTGGGAGATTAATTTTACAAAGCAGTTTGGCGTTCAGCTATGGAAGATTATTTCAAATACGAATGAGATTTGTGTTTCCTTGTTTCTCTCTCTCTCTCTCTCTCTCTCTCTCTCTGACATGATACAGTGGATCGTGTAGTGCAGAGTCCTCTGAGAACCGCAGTAATTCCCCCATCAAATCAAACTGCTTCTGCCGCAGGGGGTGTACTGTGGCTTGAACCGCAGGCTGCTGTCAAATATGTATTTAAGGCGTTTCAGCCTCGGTGAAATCTGAAGGCTTTCCCTAAACGTTGCCACCAGGTTTGAGACCTGATGTTACCCTCCTGAAATGTCTCACTTTTCTTTTTTAAACACTTCAGAAACACAACAAAGGCATGTTAGCTGTTTGTGTCGGAGCTTTACATTCAAGCACATGCAGTGAAGAAATTGAACAGTGTAAAGAGGAAATGGCAATACATTTTGAAAACATTTTCTTTGTGTGTGTGTGTGTGTGGGGGGGGGGGGGGGCTTAATGTGCCTTAGTCAGAGGTGTGATATATTGTTAAGGAGTTATACTGTAATTAAAGGCAGGCAGTCCAAAAAAATCTATCTTTGTGCGCCACATTTACATAATCCAATTATTTTCTTTCACACACTAAGCATATTCTACAATTTCTAGTGAAAATGATTTTTGTTTGTGTGTAGTTGTTTCAGTAGGAATTGGATTTGGTTATAACTCAGTGGGGCTCACATTTCAGGGGCAGTCTGGAGTTTCGACTGTGAGAAATTAAAAGTCCCAGAAAGGCTTTTAAGCTGTTTCGTGGTGCAGAAGAGAGAAAGACATCCACTGCAACTCTTGCCACCAGTCAAACAGAAAATAAAGACTGTCACGCCTTACACACAGAAAAAACCCAAACAGCAGACCATCTTAAATGTGCTAAGGCACTATGTCATAGCTCCCACCCTCCTCTCCCTCTCATTTTTTTCTTTTCTTTCTTTTTTTTTTTTACTTTTAAACTTTTTTTCCCTTGGTCAAGCTGAAGGAATTATCCATTATGTTCGCTTTTGGTTGGGCTTTGCAGGTTACGGCTGGAGGAGTCTCAGCCGTTTTCGTCTCCTGTCAAGGCTTCTGTGAAATAACATGGCTGTGTGTCTAGCGGAGGACAGAGCACTGGTGGCTAGGCTGTGGAGGAGAAATAACACACACACACACACACACACACACACACACAGACACACATACACACACACACACAACACACACACACACACACAAATAAACAAACAATGCTGAAGGTAAGGAGGACAAAAACGAAACAAATAGTCGCTGGAAGCTGAACAAAAGCTGTGAGCCTGTGTTCAGAAATTGTTTGGCGTTGGGGATCAGTCGCGATTTCACCGGCGAGGTAATGTTTTGATTCTTCCAGAGATTATACACCACTCTCACTGCTGACAGCCTCGACGTAGGACGAAGGCGAAGTGAGGTGGCGGACACATTGAGAGAAAAACAGAGGGGGGAAGGGGAGGGAGGGAGGAGGGGATGGAGAGGGATTGATTTTTTTCCCTCCTCTCTCTCTGGTATGAAAAGGTCACTTTGATCAATGCCGCATAATTGGGACTGTATTAGGATCATATCGGGTCATTTTACTGTTTAATGATGAAATATGAAATAGTGGGTGGGTAAGATTGCAGTCATTAGTGAGCACTTTCAATTATGACCCTTTAATTAATTTGAACCTGACCCCGAGTCCGATAGTCTGCAAGAAGCAGACCGTTAAAGAGTGTCCACTTTTACTAACCACAGCTCTCCCAGCCAATCGTATCCACTTACAGCCTGATTGACATGCACAGGGCTTTCTTCGATGGGGAAAAAGATGCTAAAAATGTAAAGTCATCCCTCTTTGCTCATGCATGTCTTGACAGTGTCTGGGGGAGAGGTCCACTTTTGAGTGTTACTGGGAGAAGAGAACCAAAAAGATAAGTTGAACATAGATATGATTGAGTTAGAAAAGGCAGAACATTTGAATCTGCCGCCACTGGAGTGGAGCTGCCCCTCCAATGAGTCATATTTGAGAAGCGGCGCATAACGGCAAAGTCCACGGACGCTTCGTCTTAATCTGACGTGCTGCGTTGCACCCCCTAACTTGTAACGCAGTTCATCAAGTCGTAAAATTTGCTCGTGAAAACTCACTTTGGAAATAGTTAATCACTGTCAAACTGCGACGCAGACATTTTGTTCCCTGCTCTTTCTTTCTTTCTTTCTTCCTTTTTTTTAACATCTCCAATTATATTTCATAAACCTTCTCAGACTTTCTTGTCTGAAACTTTCAAAATTCTCGAAGGCATTCCTCAAAATCTTCCCTCCGCGCAGAGGCGTATAGCCCCGGTGTGCTTGGCCAGCCCTCGAGGCATTAGCCCCGGAGCACTTGGGGCATGCAGAGGACAAGAGAAGGGCTAAAAGCACTAAAAGGCTTCTAACGACGTGTCTGGACTCATGTTCCCATAATGACACAGGCTAGATTAATTGTGGGCCTGCACGGGTCATAATTATACATCCTCTGTGCCTTGCCCTCCGTGCACTCTCCATGTGTTAGGTTTCATCTGATGAGCGTGCGAGTGCACGTGGCATTTACTCATCTATTTAGGCACATATTTATTTCTTTTTATCGTTTTTTTTTTTTTTTTTTTCAGGTAAATTTGAGAAAGTGAGACACTTTTAATGTGGTGGTTAATAGATGTCGCTCCACCAGGCAAAAGGCCAAAGTGTTTATACTAATGGTCATTTTGGGAAGTCGAACTGACCCTCGTTTCCCTCTAATTTACGGTATATTAAAGAAAAAAAAGCAATATCTGGCAATATGCCCAATGAAAAGCCAATGATAATGCTGTACTGGTCTAGACAGTGCACTTAGGAAAGAGTAATATTTATATTGGAGAGATATGCAGTGCTTGTTAGATTGCTTTGTAATATGCTATTATGATAGCATGCAGAGCTGCCATTAACATTTAAGATTCCTGCTCGTCTCTCAGAAGTGGTTGTGGTCAGCGACATGGCTTCCACGTCATATTTTGATGACCTCCTTAGTCTTTATTGTTTATGATTAAGAGACGTTCTTGTTCCTCATAGAACTGTATTCCTGACATAAGAGGCTTAGGATTAAGTGCTGCCACAGCTGGGTTGAAGATGACGTGTACAGTACAACCCAGGTAGCATCTTGTGCTTTCTTCCTTACTCTCCAGACATCAGTGAGATGTTGTCCTGTCAATCACGTTTGTTTTCCATAATGACGTCGCTGCTGTGACTGTAAACACTGTGTTTACGCCTTGTCCTGACCCAGTCTACGTAGAGGAAGGAAATCATAAGATGCACTAATCTTTTGTGTTGTTGTGACTGTGCGACTGCTAGATTTTTTGAATAGCCCTGCATGTACACATGGCAGTCTTCACACTGTCAATCCCTTACCCGTTTCACCTTCTTCTCGGTCTTCATGTGGTACTGTCTGCTAGTAACACCGGCTTTTGTCAGAAAGGGTTTTTGTGTGTGTGTTGGGCTTGTTAAACCACCGGCACATGATTCTGTACATCTTGCCTTTCCTCTTGTCCCTCGTCTGTTACAGCATGCTGGAGGTTCTGCACAGGACCTGCCAGAAGACACACACACACGGAACCACGTGTTCTCATCAGGCACCTTTAAGAGGAGACCTTGTTTCACGGATTGAGCATTAGGACTCGACACGGGAGCCCAAATGCAATTTCACCGAGCCAAGCCGCTCTGGCCCTTTATTTAATAAATCTCTATGAGATCCTGCCCTTCAATGAATGAAGAGGAGGTTGATGAGAGTGAGGAAGGAATGAAGAGAGAAAGGGTGGGGGGGGGGGAGGGGGGGAGAGAGAGAAAGAGAGAGAAAGAGAGAGAGAAGAGATGTGCAACAGTACACGGGATGTCTTCATTCCCTGACATAAACATAACACTCAGATTAATGAAGCTTGTGGAGATGCCTCAGACAAGGGGGGTATGGGGGGATGAGGGGGAGGAGAAGGAGCAGAGATTACTTATCGATCCATATCAAAATTTTCATGCTAATCCCAGGCCCTTCAGACAGAGCCGGGGTGCTGTATCAGAGTTAATAATCTGATTTCTAGGCTGTCCGAGACAATTCCAGCCAGGGAGAGGCCCTAGTCAGTCGCCGCCCCCACCACTTCCACCTCACACCCCCCCCCTCCATCCCACCCCCGCACCCCCACACCCCCACACCCCGCCTGCCTGATCCAGACGCCTGCAAGCCCGGACCCTGCCACTCCACAGACAGTGATTGAGGATATGATGCAAACATGTTGACAAATGAAATGTTTTACATTTTGGAGGAGATTTGGCCAGCTGCTCGAGTGGGGAGGGGGATGGGTGGAGCGGATGCTTGGGTGGGGAGGGGAGGGAGGGAGAGATAGAGAGAGAGAGAGAGAGAGATGTGGAAGAAGGGGCAAGCACCTACTGACCTCCATATAGGTGTGATTATAGAATTCCATAGCTGCAGCCCTCCCCACACACACACACACACACACACACACACACACACACACACACACACACACACACACACACACACACACACACACACACACACACAGACAGACACACACACACACACACACACACGTCGCCTCCGTGCCTCACCATCTCCATCCCACTGTGGATCCTGTTTTTTTCTCCCTTTATTCCATTTGACCTCTGAGTTGTTGCTAATGACAATTTGGAGGAGAGGATAGAGGATGTATTGAGACTGCAGGCTTAGCATGCTGTCTGTTTTTTGTGTCCCTTTCCCCTCCAGAGTGTGGGGGACTGTCCTCATATGCTGGACGTCCTATTTGTTTCTGCTAAAATGGAAACGGTGTGGCTGGACTTTTGCATTCTAGGAAACAATAATCATATTTGGTGGCTTTTGGGTTCATTGAATGCTGATTATATATTTGAGCTGAAAGTTCTTCAGACAATATTGGTCACATTTGTGGAAGATTGGAATGTGAATATATATGAGTTCACTCCAAATGTATGGTATGAAATGATCACATCTAATCACAAACCCTCCATTATATTAAACAATAATAGCAACAATCAGATCATTCCTCCCCGTTCACACAGCTGTGTCATTTCTTTCTTGGCATACTTCCCTCTGACTCCTTTTCTTTCTCTCTATCTCTTCATCCCGCTATCTTTGTCTCTTTCCACATCCCATCTATCTCTCCCAACATCTGTTTAGCCCCTCCGTCTGTTATTCTGTGCAGGTCTCCTCTTGCTGTTTAGCTCTCTTTCTCTATATCCCTCTGTATCCCCCTGTTCTCCATGTCTTTATCATTTATCCCTCCCCCTCTTTTTCCCCTCCTCTTTACCTTTCTCCTCCCTTTCCCTGCACCTCCCTCTCCCTGCACCTCCCTCTCTGCCTAGAAGAGAGTTAGCAGGAGGTGCTCCCCCCCTCAGGTCCAGTGCTAGGAGAGCTCTCTATTGGAGCACCTAGAGAGGCCCTAGGAGAGCCCGCTGATGTGTCTTAGTTAGGGCCAATATCCTCGCCGGCCATTTTTCTCTATTAAGCCTTCATCACACACGCGCGTCGAGTGTCACTTGACATTTGCATTCCGCCGAGTGGAAGCGCGGGAGGCTCAGAGTGCCGGGGCGATGAGATACAGCCTAGCTCTCTCTGACACACACACACACACACACACACACACACACACACACATCATAAATGGAGAGTGGGCCTTGTGTTCTAACTGGAGATGTGTGTGAGTGAAACATGTAAGATGTCTTTAGAGGAGTGCAGACGGCGGATTAAAAGAGAATCATATAAATGTAATGTGTCCCAACAGAATTTTGAAGAGCAAAGCAGATATCCTCCAAAAACCGCAGATATAGTCCAAAAGCGCTTGTGTTTTCACCGCTGAGCTGCATTTGACGGTAGGACCACATGAAGCAATTGATTACGGTCATGAGACAAGCTTCCACTGTAATCTGCTGACCTGTCCTCTCACATATAGTGTGCTCGGGTACCCGGCACACGGTCGTCTCCTGTCGTTTAATCCAAGCCAAGGCTATTCTGTCCATCCTTCGCTCGCCTGAGAGAAATGAAATGCCAAGCCCGGACAGGAAAAGAGAAATGACACGGGGCAGAGAAAAGAACCAGTCAACGTTGCTTTAACTTTTCTCAATAATCAATCTCCTCATCTTGATGTTTACAAAATAGAGTCGATAGCAGAAGGGAGCGCTTTGTGATTGACTTTGATTTCTCTCTCAGTCCAAATCAGACTTTATTGTCTCGCTCTATGACATTGATAATTCCTAATGATCCGGTGGGGGGGGGGGGAGTTGGGGGGGGGGGGGGGGTGGTGACGGGAGAGGGGTTGATGTCCGCGGGGACACGACACGTTCAAAAACAACAACTCCAAGCCCATAGGCATCACCCACAGAACACAGTGTCACTCAGTCTCAGAGCAGTGTCTCTCTCTCTCTCTCGCTCTCTCTCTCTCTTTCTCTCTCTCTCTCTCGCTCTCTTTCGCTCTCTCTTTCTCTCTCTCTCTCTCTCTCTCACGCTCTCTTTCGCTCTCTCTTTCTCTCTCTCTCTCTTTCGCTCTCTCTTTCTCTCTCTCTCGCTCTCTCTTTCTCTCTCTCTCACTCTCTCTCTCGCTCTCTTTCTCGCTCTCTCTCTCTCTCTCTCCTCCTGTTCATCAAATAGCTCTACTCCGGGTTGAAATGTCTTGCGAAACATACTGCCCTTGTCCGTGTGTAATTGCTCTCCCTTTCTGTGTTGCCATGTGTTCATCATCTCACACTCTTTCTTTATTTGTGTGTGTTAGTGTGTTTGTGTCTGTGTGTGCTCTCAGGCACCCACCCAAAATGTTTGCATGTCCAATTCTCTCTCTCTCTCTCTGTGTGTGTGTGTGTGTGTGTGTGTGTGTGTGTGTGTGTGTGTGTGTGTGTGTAAGTGTGTGTGTGTGTGTGTGTGTGTGTGTGTGAGAGAGAGAGAGAGAGAGAGAGTTAGTGTGTGTGTTCTCAGGCACCCACCCAAGGTGTTTGCTTGCCAACAGGATCACTTATGTGACAACACTGTCGCCGGTAATGAGCAGACTAGCACCCGCTGTTCATGAGCCATGTCGGGTTCTTCTGAGAGCATGCCGGGGATCTGTCAGAGCGGTATGATATGGGATTGTACTCAGAGCCTCTCGGGGAGTCTCAGGATCGTGCCAGGGAGTTATCCATAAAGGCAGGAAATCCTGTTCCAATCCGTCTGGATCACGATTACGGATAGGCTAATACACTGGGTCAACAGCATGATCAAACAGGTGTACAGTGCTTAGGCTGGGGCTTGCCGCAGAAGGGAGGCTCAGTTTTGAGCTAATATCATCTCTTTCAAGCTAATGTCACCCCTCGAGGTCCCCACTCTAACACAGCGACATCTTGTCTGGCTGCGTCCTCTTTTGTTAACACTCAGAGACTTAAAGTAACAGTATGCCACTCTTTGAGGTATGTTTTGATAGGCAACTGCTTTTAATATCATTTTCAAATTCATTTTCATGGTATGTGGTCTTGTGAGGGACCGATAAACACACCTGTCAGTCCCACTAGCCACCCAGGCTAAGCACGATGTAGTTCTGTGGGTTAGACCAACCTGTGAAAATGTAAGAAAAGCTTTCACAGCATGTTACATCGCTAACTATATCGCCAAAAGACACCAGTTTAGCATGCTAGCAAAGGATGCATACACAGACAAACATGTATTTTCTTAGACAAACACACACAAAATGCTCTCTCTCATACACACAGAAACACATTCCTTTGCTTGAGTCACAATGAGGTAGTAAACTATTTGCAGATATGAGGACACATGAAACCTATCCTGAGGAAGAAGTCACAAATTTTGCCGGTTTTACAGTTTTGCTTCATATATGCATGTATGTTGTTACAGTCAAAACCCTCTCTGCCATCTGTGCATATGTGTTCGCAACACTTTTAGAAAACAACTCGAGTTTGCAGGCTTTATGTAATTTGAAAGAAACCGCTCAGTCGCTCTGTATTTGTATTGATCGGCTCCGAACGGGAGATGTAGACACAGAATGCGGCGTAAATAAATATACAGACAAACAATGCAGACGGCGGATGCATAAAGGTGTTCCGGGCAGGGGGAGGTATATAACTCTATATATGGGTCAGGTCCTGTGTGGCATGCGAGGTGGTGCTTTCATTCAGCCGCGCTTTTCCCACACTTGGCAGGGCGCTGAGAGTCATAATCCTCTCCCAGTTTGAATCAGCTGTGAGACTTTCTTTTCTTTTTCTCACCCCCCCCCCCCCAACCCCCGTCTCTCCCCCCCCCCCCCCCCTCTTCTTTTTATTTTCCCCTCAGAAGTGAAAGCTTGTGAGTGCCCGCCCGACCCCCCCTCACACACACACAAACACACACACTCTCACACACACTTGCACACTAGCCGCTTGTCAAAACATTTGTGAAATCCTATTTTCTTTTAATAAAGTATAGTTTTGTCCCGCAGATGTATGCTTGGGTAAGATGTCATACTCTGTCTTTGTTGGTGATGGCACCCCACTGATGTTCCTAGGCAGTGAGAAGATTGCCTTATTGAAACACGTTGCCGGTACGGACTACAATGCCACATTCAGAAGGCCCGCATTATGCACATGACAAATTCAGGAGGTTGGAGTGGGGAAAACTATGAATATAAAGTAATCAGCACCGGCTCGTACACATTTCCCCCACCCCACGCTATGCCGGCTCTCCTGCTCCTTGCACAACCTTTGTCAAAAATGATGATTTCATGATTGCCGGAGTTGTAAACCTGTTTGCTTTTCTTTTAAATCCCTTCCCTCTGTGTGTTTTTTATTTTTTTTTAAAGGAGAGATGCCGGTGCTGGTGGTTGATGCATAGCTTTAGGCACATTTCTTTTTTCCAACGTTTCACTCTTTGCCAAAAAGGTCTGTTAAGGTGTTGGAAATCTGGCGAAAACCCTGATTCTTGTAAAAAAAAGAATTGCATTTAAAATCCTGATATGGCCACTGTTGTAATGAAATTTGTGGCATAAAATAATACCTCTCTTTGTTTAATGGCGAGAAATGACACACTTCATTCTCCCATCTGTACCAGCTTTGTATGCTTAATGGGCCAACCTCAAGCTTAATCAGCCTTGGGTATGTGTGTGTGTGTGTGTGTGTGTGTGTGTGTGTGTGTGTGTGTGTGTGTGTGTATGTGTTTGCATGGGAGAGAGTGCATGTGTATTTGTGTTTATGTGCATTTGTTAAAGTTAAAGAGAGAGCAGGGAGTATTTTCTTTTAGTCCACAGAGATAAAGGGAGGGAGATAGAGAGACAGAGAGTGAGAGTGAGAGAGGGAGAGAGATTGAGCGTGGAGGTGGGGGGGGGGGGGGGGGGGGGGGAGCAGTGAGAGAGCACAGGCTTTGTAAACAGAAATGCTAAGCTACCCCAAGAGTGCACTGAAGAGCTGGATGTGCGTTTATTACAATTTCAAACAAAATGCTAATGCCATTAAACAAATGAGGTTTAGGCAAATTAGCAGGGAATTTGATATTAGCCCAGCCTATGATATAGGACATCAGGACACGAAACAGTGCGTCGCGGCATCATTCGCGAGCTGGGGCCTCTATTGCCACCATTCTCCAGAGAATATTTGTAATTAGCATCATTTGCCTAATACTTCAGGTTAATTAGAATATTTAATTAAATAGCTTTAATCTTCGGAGATGACTATATTATAATCAAATTAGCAGCCACACAAGGCTCCTCTGTTGGCTGCGGTAGACAGACAGGCTCTCTCTCTCTCTCTCTCTCTCTCTCTCTCTGGCTCACTCCATCTCTCTCTCACTCTTTCTCCCTCTCTCTCTCTTACTCTGTGCAAGAATACTGTCCCACTCACCACTTAGTTAATGGTCCATTCCAACAAGGCCATCAACATCTGACTATTCCTTAAAAAAGAAATGGGCTTGAAAAACAAAACAAACCTAAAAAGAAAGCAACAGCGTGAAGAGAAAGACGCCATGAAGGGGAGCAAAGAAAAAAAGTGGCGGAGGAAGGGGGGGCACGGTTGGGTTTTGGGGGGTGGTGGAGGCGGGCGCAAGTTCCCATATGGCACACTGAGCGGGCATGGGCACCCGAGACGATGCCCCTCAGATGGAGGGGAGGCTCGGAGGGGCTCAATGGCACCGCCAGCAAGCTCTTTTCTCCCTCTTGGGTCACTTCTTTACGGAGCGCAGCGCCAAGACTGACCAGATGAGTGGGTCGCATGAGAGGTTACCAGGGAACTATTGAGGCAGTATTAGGGACAGATGAATTGATTTTTTATAATCGTGCACAAAAGGCCTGCTAATCCTGTAATGTTTGCATCGGCCTTATTGTGTCCAATCTGTGTTTAGACTTATTTTTTTCTGGCAACCTAACCACACGAATACACACACACATACACACACACACACACCCTAGTAAGACTGTCAGTGGCTTCTTCAGAGTTTCACGTGCAAAGAAAAGGATGTTGCTTTAAAACAGCAGAGCATCTCTGGTGATAGATAATTTAATGTATTTTCATTCATCATTTGGTGCACTAAAGTGTTTTCCTGATGTTTTATATTCAGAGGTCAACATGGTTTCCTAATCGCTCAGACACACAAACATGCAGACTCACCCAGACACACACACACACACACACACACACACACACACACACACACACTCGAGGAACATCTCCCTGTCAGAAACGGAGACAAACAAAGCCATAAAACGGAATGGCTAAATATTACAGTGCGTTCAATAGCAGCAAACAGATGGTGGCTAAATGAAATGAAATTACATATACATTATCCTAGCTTTATGGCTCCGCACTAATTGAGGCAATTATAACTCCTACCTTTCTGCTCTGTAATGAAGAGAATGAATCCATTCACTGCCAGGCATGTTTATGGTAGCCTCATCATGATCTCCTGTCGAAACTCGGCAGTGATCATTTCTGACAGTTCCGTATGTCTCGACAACAATAAAAGCCTTTCGTTCCAGACCTTTAATAAGCACTTTATTTGTTTTTAGCATTTCTGTTCCTTCGTGTGTCTACAATTTAAGACTCTGCACAAACAGCGGCCATATGTTAAAAATATGGACAATGAAAATGATGAAAGTATACCTTAGGCTTCTCTTATAATTAGCTGCCCCATTTTCTGTTTAAAGTCAGTGTTGTGTTGAGGGAATCCAAATCTTGCAATGCTAATTTTAGGAGAATGTAAAACATTTACACAAAAGAATTGCATTTAAGGCCATAAAGCTTTTTGTCAGTGTTAAAGCAGAGTGAGTTTGAAAATACAATCAACACACACGCGTTGCAAAGACGTTGCAAGAGAAGTAGTAATCAGATCCTGATCCAAGCCCAGCAATTGTTGTGATTAGCATTAGCTGATTAGCATGTGGCTCTCTGCCCGCTCCAAGGTTGATCATGTGCTACAACACCCAAACAAACTGATTATGTCGTTATGTCACCTATAACTGATTATGTCTCCTCAATCACACGAAATAAGTTGTGAACAACACAACTTCATCCTTGCATAGGTGCAGTCAATTTACACAGGTAGGTGAATCAGATATAAGGAAGCACAGGTTGGCTGTAAATGTCAAGGATAAACAGTGCCAGAAATGATTTATAATATATTATATATTATATATTAAGAGTAGTTCCTCCTTAAGTTCAAGATCAAAGGTTCGCCCCTAAAGTAGTAACCCCCAAAACGACTTTAAATTCAATCTTTAATTTGAAGGAAAATAAAAATAGAAACGATATTATCCAGATATTACATGCCGTTTTTTCATGAGGAGAAAAAGTGCCTTTTCTCCTGTGTTTTCCTAATGTGGTAAAATTGTGCTCTCCACCCCCACCTCTTTCAGAGAAGCGTTTGAAGAGAATGCCTGCTTCACTCAAGCACCTCCTCCAGTCAGCCGAGGGCTGCGGTGTCCTCCGTGCTTCCTGCCTGCAGTCCACACGCTTGGCGTAGGTCATTGTTGCTTTCTCTCAGGTAATTAGAGGACTCTGTGGGGTGACTTACCATGTAGGAAGTAACTTCACCCCCCGAGGTTCTGCGATGAGAGGGTGATTAGAGATCCCCTGTGGAGGTGGCATGGTCTCTCTCTCCCTGTCTCTCTCTCTCTCTCTCTCTCTCTCTCTCTCTTTCTCCCTCTCTCTGTCTCTCTCTCTCTCTCTCTCCCTTCGCGGCACACACCAAAACATTTGCAATTGAAGCGAATGCACGTTGTCACAGTCATAACTTTTCCCTGCTTTTGACCTCCTGCTGGGCAAATTGCCTCATAGTTATCATACAATCAAGAGGTAAGTGTGCTCTAAGTGTCCTCCCCTTTCGGCCTCCCCCTGCCTGTGTTTTAGTCAGTAAACAAAAGGCACGTGATTGACAGTAGTCTTAATGAGATTAGCGAGGGTGCGCGACCGAAAGAACTCTTTTGACGATGGTCGAGCCGCGCAACAATAGTCAGCCTGGACTGTCATCACGGGCTGGACGGTAAATGGCCGCTGCCTCTGTAGCTGTAGCGTAGTGCAGATGTGTGGTGTGAGTGCCAAGGTAGTGGAGCCCCCATTTCCATGAGGGAAAGAGAATGTTTCCTTTTTAAAGGGAAATTCAATAAAATACGAGCACACATTTGTAAGATGTCAGTTTTTGTCAGCGTTTAAAAGTTTCGATGTAGTTGTGTTTGTATTATTGTGTTTGTGAGGTTCTCTTGGTAGGGGTGTGTTCCTTTGAACTTTCGGCTGTGTTTTTCCTCACACGCCGCGGAGAGATGAGAGAGGAACACACACAAACACACACACACACACACACACACGTAGATACACTTGCACACAGTGTGTAATTTCTTAGCATTATAGATAATTAAAAGGTTGAACATGTTTCCCCAAAGCGCACTGGGTTATGATCATCCCCACAAAAATCTCATGTTCCCATAAACATTTTAATTTTAGACTATATTTGGGTGATTAAAGATGATTAAAGCGACTCCAATTATACAAAATACTTAATTACCTTTAACCAGCAACAGTTTTATTTGAAATGTGTGGTGTACTCGGAAATACAAGCAGACCTAACAGTTGTGCCTCGCTACACCAGACATTACATAATCCAAAAGGCATAAGCGATGTTTTAATTCATGCAATTCATATATTTAAGTGTAAAAAGCCTAACATCTGCACCTTGCATTCCCCTTGCATGTGTGATCTTCATTTAGCAAACACTGATAAAAAGGATTTAGACACGAATCCACATGTGTACCCAAGGTCTATTACACTGATTCACAGTGAAAAGTTCACAAAATGGCTTGAGTTATATTAACAGAGATGCATTTCTGCGTGGAGCCAGAATCATGGAAAGGAGTCCTCTACTATCCATGGTGCTGAATTATTCCATATCATTAGGTTCATAAACATCATGCGTCCACAAATATTCCACAACTACCAATTTCCTCTGCTAGCAAAAAAACGAATATTGTTTTGATAAAGTCTCTCGTGTGTAATTAGACCACATTAGACCATTTGGTAATCCTATGTTGTAAGAGACTTTCACAAGAGGGATTGGAAACAGATATTAAGAATAAAGCTAAAAATAAACTTTTTCTCGCCTCGCTCTGCAGACATTTCAAGAGATGTAGTGTGCGACTGCGCATGTGTATGTGTGTGTGTGTGAGGAGAGCGGGAGTATAAAAATGCGAGTGGTATTGTAGTGTGTTTGTCTTAAAGCATGTGCACATGCATGCGTGTATGTTTGTGTTGTGTGTGTATGAGATTGACTATGAATCCACATGCATGTGTGTGCATGTACAGACTGGTGTGTGTGTGAGCATGTGAGAGAGCCTCATCACACACACACACACACACGCACACACACACTTACGCACACACACGCGCGCGCACACACACATCGCTTAGCCTCTCTTTGATGGAGTATGTCAGTCCAATCAACCTGGCTGCTGCAGTCAGATTGGCCCTGCCAGGGTGTGCAGGGCTCGGAGGAAGGGCCTGATATTGCCTGCCCAGCCCTCTGACAGCACCCTGACAGCCAGCACACGCAGAGATGCCCTGACCCCTCGACAACACCACACACTCTCACTCTCACACACACACACACACACACACACACACACACACACACACACACACACACACACACACACACACACACACACCAGCCAGAAGGGAAACAAACAAGAAAACTGATATGAGCAAGATATGTCAAGCCATTGTTAATTCATTTCTGGTTTTGGTGGTGGTGGGGGTGCTGTTGGTTTTTTTCTTCCTTTCTTGTTCATTGCTTTTTGAGGGAACGGCTTTGGGTTTTGATGTTGTTGTTGTTGTTGTTGGCATCAGGCGGCCTTTCTAAAAATCAGCCTGAACAAACTTAGAAATGAGAAATCATTTACTCATTCCTGGTTTTGGTGTTTACTGTTGTTATGTGTTGGTAACTTGAGAGGAATTTCTCAAATAAGCTTGATCAAAGAAATATACATTTCAAAAGGGGTTCCACTTCATTGGCTCATTGAGTTTTAGCATGCACACAACACAAAATCTGTATGTGTAAAGAGTTTTGGCATATGTGCATGCAGTGTGTGTGTGTGTGTGTGTGTGTGTGTGTGTGTGTGTGTGTGTGTTAAGAGGGGATGCTGAGAAGCGCGGGCATGATCAAAGTTTCGGGGGGAAATTTTCCCTAAGCTTGATGAGCCATGTCGGATGAGTAGATGACCCAAGTTAATTATTATTGAATTTGTTTTCAATGCTCCACTGGCACCAGCCAAAGCCAGCCAGCAGTGGTCGCGGGTATTCTCATTAAACCAGATGCTTCAATTAATATACACCCCATTTTTATTCCTCATAAAGGGGAAAGGGGGCCTTCTCGGAGCCTGCGTTGCCGTCATGGCTCCCCTGTTGGTGGGAGCGGTGGTGGGGGACTTGTGTGTTTAATTTAGAGGCCTGCTTAGCTTAGAGGGACCCATCTCATCCGGAATCTTCCGCTGCTTTATGTCGGGCTCTTAAGCAGTCTGTGCTGGTTGGACTGTTTTTTTTAGAGAGAGCGGTCTTGTGTTTAGGTATGGAATTGCAAATATAACCAGTTAGAATGTCACCGAATAGAGTACTCGAATGCACCACACTGGAGAAATAACATCTTCCTATAACTAAGGGATTGTGGTGTTGACCTGGATACATGGGTTCAAATCCCACATTCACAAGTAGACCTTGTCTTTCATTGCTTTGAGTACATTTTGAAAGCAGTTGACAGTTGCGCAGGTAGTGAATGTATTTTTGCAGTTGGTGTGTTACTTTGCATTGTCTCTGTCAGCAACTATAACTTCTTCTCTGACTGATGTGAGCTTTAATAGAGTATAACTGATTCTCTACAGGTTCTCTTCAATTATACCAATGTTGAATTTTTTTTTTATCTGATTACAGTTTGTCAGAAATGAAACAGGCAATTATCATCCTTTCTTTTGAAATGGAGGACTCAACAACTGGTCACATACACATCTTTCTACTACACACTTAAAACAGTAATTGTGAGAAAAGTGTTGACCTCAGTGTCGAGAGTTTCATACAAGGATGAGAACTTCTATCCTTAAGTTGACATCTTAGCTGTAGTCTTTGCCCTTTGTTGTGTTATCTTTTTTCTTTTCTTTTACTGTACCCATCTGAAAATAGCATTCTTGTCAGAGATAACATAACCCGTATGCCACTAATTACTGATAACAGATGCATAATTCAAGCCTCTTGTGCTCAGACACGACATTAACGGGAGGATGATAATATGACATAATTGGCTCAGACTCAAGTAACACCAAATACTTTGTTTTTCTCGTGTTATGACTGTCTTGCGCCCGTGACAGGGGAGCTCACCTATCTTCCCAGATTGCTTTTCAGCCCTTTTCCGTAATCCGGTATCTGGGATCAAGGCAAGAGAGTGTGTGAGGGGAGAAAAACAGGGGTTGGAAAATTCAGGACATCTGTAAGGCATCACGTCCGCACAGTCCCTGCTGACTCCACCGGAACAGGAGTGGTGTGTCATTAAAGCGGCACTGTGAATTAGTGCAATGACAACCCCTCACAAGGGGGCCCCCCTCGGCGGCCGCGTCCTGCTAACGAACAGACAGTGTGTGTGCACACCTCGAAAAAAGTGTGCTCGGAAACAGGCAAGACAAGTTTATTTATATAGCACAATTCATACACATTAGTAATTTAAAGTGCTTATATAACTTATATAAAAATAAGATATTTACAAAGGTAAAATGCATTATAGCAATTAAAAGAACTTGTAATATTAAAAAGGAAGCTAAAAAATTGTAGAAAAAAATTCTAAAAAGTAAATAAATAAAAAAAACTAAGGTGCATCTGATCAGCTAACAAAAAGCATCTGACAACAGTTGGGTCTTAAGTCCAGATTTGAAACCGGCTACAGTTGGAGCACCTTTGATGTCATCAGGAAGTTGGTTGCAGAGCTGAGCAGCATAGCAGCTAAAAGCTACTTCACCATGTTTAGTTCTGACAGTAGGTATTACCAACACATTTCTCTCCAGTGATCTGAGAGGTCTAGCAGGTTTATACTGCTGAAACATATCGGCAAGGTAATTTGGTAATTTGGTAAATTTCTTTTTCTTTTTGCAAGATCTCTAGCAGCTGCATTTTAAAACACGCTGAAGCAGTTTGATGATCTTTTTAGGATGGCCTGTGAACAGACCATTGCAGTAGTGAATCCTGCTGCAAATAAAGGCATGAATGAGTGTTTCTAAATCATGTTTCGAACACAAGGCCTTCTAAGATCGGCTCTGTTTTTGAGATTGTAAAAAGCTGATCTGGTTATTGCTTTCACATGGTTGTTCTGAGATCGCAATCACGTAAGACACCAAGAGTTTTAACAGTGTCCTTCGCTTTAAGTCCTTTTGTGTCAAGATGAGTAGCAATCCTAAGTATGTACTCATTTTCCCCAAATAAGATTATTTCGGTCTTGTCATTATTCAGCTGGAGGAAATGTTGAGACGTCCAGCTGTTAATTTGGTCAATGCATTGACAAAGAAATTCTAGGGGGGCCATAGCTATTAGGTAAAAACCGCATTGACGAGCTCCTGTCTTGTACGTATGATCTGAGCTACTTGAAAAAAAAAGAACCTGAAAATCCAATGCAATGTTCCAGTCTGTGTAATAATATTAGGATCAGCATTGTGAAAGCCTGCCCTCAGGTCCAATAACACTAAGGCGTGATGTTTTGCCTGTATGAGAAACCATCAAAATAACCATTTGACATTATAACAGCTGTTTTCAGGCACTTAGGAAATGTGCCCAACAGCAATGGCTGCTGCTAAGAGGTGAAAAACTGATTTGGTAGGCAAAGTATCTAGGCAGCATGTGGAAGAGCTGAGATTATGTACTGTTTCCTACATAAATTGATTTTTATCAATTTTACCTTTGAAAAAAGTTTCAGGTGCCAACTGTAAAGTGGAAGCTAACATCTGGTTAGTGGTAGTGAGATCCTTTGTGATGACAAGGTCCATGGTATGACCAAGAGAGTACGTTGGTATCTGTACATGCTGTGTTTGGGCTGTAGGTATCAAGTAATGCATTTAGCTAGAATGGTTTTCTGGATTATCTGCATGCAAGTTGAAATCCCCTGAGGTACCTGCCAATATGAAAACACTTAATGAGAGCACATATGTATTCAAATGATATAAAGTCACCAAATGATGCCTGTTTGCACTGAAAAGATGATTTGAATAGTGTGGCTATCCCCCCTCCTCTTTTGGCTGTTCTGGTAGCAGTCATACAAGTAAAGTTTGGGGGAGCTGATTCAGTGACGAGCGGGTCGTTTAGGTGCCCTTGGACCCTTGGAAGATGCAGGTTTGACTTGGGAGAAATTCGGAGAGTTAGGGTGGGAGCGAGCCGTTGATTTTGGCGCCTGTCCCTTGGGATTGAATCTTGGGGGCGAGACAAAAGACAGCCTGCCCCTCCATACTTTCAGGCAACGTCATACCAGTGTAACGATGGTCAAGCAACGGGGAGACGGAGGCGAATCTGTTGAACTTTCTTTTATTTTCCTTTAGAAAATAAATCAAAACATTGCCATCAGGCTTTGGTGTGAACGTACAGCATCCGATCAAAAGCATAGGCTTCTCTGCTGATTACTTCAGTAATAGAAAATATGTACAAAACTTTTAACTTCCCATACACAGTGGAATGGGCATAACTGTAGCCTAAGTGCACAGAGTTACAGCACTTCATTCAAACCTATTTACATTATGGAGCCACATACCTTTAGAAAATAAATCAAAACATTGCCATCAGGCTTTGGTGACGACAAAAGACAGCCTGCCCCTCCATACTTTCAGGCAACGTCAGATGATGGGGTGGTAGATGGTGACAAAGAGTCTAGGGAGTAGGGGGTGGGATGTTGGTGTCTCTACCTCAGCATTGCTCTCTGTGAGTGGGTCAGACAGATACCTCAGCATCGCCCCTTCACGTCAGATAGCCTGTCCTCAGCCTTAGGTAGGTGATGAAGATGGCTGCTGCAAACTCCCATGTTATCTGTTTCCATGTGCTTACAATCTCCTTTTGACTGCTGAGATCCCAGGGAGTTTGGTGTGGATGATTGCACCAATTAGCTTGGGGGGGAAAAAAAAGTGTCTTGTGCTCTCTCGCTCTCAGAGTTTGTGAAGAAAGTGTGTGAGAAAAGAAAGAAGGGGAAGAGGACTAAGAACAAGAAGAAGAAGACTAATCCAGGTGCTAATCCAGGTGTCTTGAATGCAAAAGGGGGCATCCTCGACACAGCGGCCAGTAACTCTTCTCTTATCCACATGTTAGCTTTTCATTTGGTTCCGTCGTCAGTGGCTGAAGCGAGGCCTGGAGATTGGCTGTCAATTGTATTTGCTCAGGCTTTTTTCTGCAGATCCAAGTCCTCTTTTCCAGATATGGCCATGATTTAAGTGCTTTTCACTGCGGCGTCCTTCAAGATCAAAACAATCTATCAAGTGTCTCAACTATATATTTAAAGGGTAAAGAGAGTTTATGAAGGGATGGAACGTGTTGTTTACACATAAACAAACACATGCACACACCCATTAACAGTGTCAAACACCCCACACACTTCTGCTGACGTGCTTACTGATGCACATATGCCGTACAGAAACACGTACGCACGCACACACACACATACTCCCACACATGGTCATAGGCCCCCAGCTGATACATACTCAGACACACACACACACACACACACACACACACACATACACACACACACATACACACACACAGAGAGAGACACTGTGATGGCCACCATATGGAAACCAGACCGCCCCACTAGCAAGCTGGCCCACATCGCTGATACCGTGGATGGATGCTGTCTCCCTCCCTCGTAGTTCTCATCCTCAGAGTGTTTCTCGATCTATCCCCCCCCCCCTTCATATAAACACCTGTATTTATGAGAGCGCGGGGTGTGAAGCAGAACTACTCACTCTAGCACATTCATGTTTCTCATCTCCAGCTCATTTTTTTCTCCTCTACGACTCTCTCTCTCTCTCTCTCTCTCTCTCTCTCTCTCCCCCCTTTCTCTCTCTCTCTCTCTCTCCCCCCTTTCTCTCTCTCTCTCTCTCTCCCCCCCCCCCTCTCTCTCTCTCTCTCTCTCTCTCTCTCTCCCCCTCTCTCTCCCTCTCGAGCGCCTGTCCCGGCTCAACCGTTTGAGCTCATTGTCTGACACAATATGGAAGAGCATTTGTCATTGGTTATCAGGGGGTAATATATTGGTCCGCCTGCAGAGAAACATCTGTTGTGCTTTAATCTGGGGTGCATAGGCCAGTATTCATGTCCTCCAGCTGCAGGAAATCAGAGGAAGGAGGGAAGAGTCGGCCACGAAAGAGGGAGACAGAGTGAGAAAGGGAGAGAGAGATTAGCTGTCTGTCTGGCAGATGCTGCTTTTTATTATCATGCTCTTGTATTTTTTTTTATGTGGCAAGTCACCACCTTATCCATCTATGACCCCCACCCCCCCCACACACACACACACACACACACACACACACGCTAATGTGTCTGTTTTCTCACACAAACTCACTAAGAAATACCCAGAGGAGCCTTCAAGTGCACAGAACACACACACACACACACACACACACACACACACTCTGTCATATCCATACATTAGTTCCTCTATTGCTCCTTGGTTACTCTCCCGTGGCCTCCTATCGACAGCCTCCTGTGGTGAAATTTATGTCACATATTTAATATGGACATCGGAATGATTATCAAATCCATAGATGCCAACAGAGTCCAATCGCCTTTAAATAATGGATGAGGGGAGGATGTGACTCAATTTGCGAGCAGCGAAGAAAGAGAGGGCAGGCATAACATCGACCTCCCCCCTCCCTCTTTCCTTCTCTCTCTCTCTCTCTCTCTCTCTCTCACTCTCTCTTTCTCTCTTTGTCTCTCATACCCCGCTTGTTCCATGAACGTCATTATTCTGGTCGATCTCTTCTCCCCTCCTTTGACATCATTCAATGTAATCATCCTTCAATAAAAAAAAGCTGCTAGTAATAAAAGGAACAACTGGTCGGTCAATAGGTAGAATATGGAGAGGGATGACCCCGTTGGCTCAAGGCTCAGTATAAATGGCCTTCTTCATCGGGTCGGATAGGCTTACAGCGCAAGCAGGCCCAGTGGAGCGAGGCTACAGTTATCATTGTCATCGGCCGACTCGCTTGCGCTGTTTTTGAAGCGTTTTAGCGTGAATATGAGGAAGAGTGATGGCTGCATTAATGAATCAATAAGCTAATGAAGCAGCTAAGGTTTTTTTTTTCTTTAGTTTGGGGAAATGTGATGAGCGTGTCCCGGAGTGGAGCATCTTTTGCATTTAATGTGGCCTCTCGGTACAAGGCCGGGAGGAAGAATAGGGAAGAAATCAAATCTTGGATCAGGCCCAGTTCATTTGAATTTGTTCAGGTAAAAACTCATGTGAAATCAGCTGGACCTGTGGGGCTGTTTTTCTTTTAAGCATTTCACATCAAAGTTTGACTACGTTTTGAGAAATGGTATTGACACTGAAGACCTGTCTTTTTTGTTTCAGAAGAGGGTTAAAAGCAAAACGAGTCTTTGAATCTACCCTGCCTTGCAATAAGGACGAATGAAAGAAAACTAGAAAGAAAGAAAAACGAAAGTGAAAAAAGGGACAAAGAGAAGGATAGAGATAGAAAGAGAGATGTGTGTTTGTGAGAAGGTTTTCTCTGTGCTTGGATGTGTCTGTCACACTGGTGCCGAGTGGTGCCTCTAGGCCACAGCGGTGCTTCGATGCCCTGGCCCTCACCTGCCCCTCTGGGGCCCATTTGACTTGCACTTCCTGCCCCCTCGTGCCCCAGGAAAACTTCAGTGTCGAACATCAGAGCATAACTACTGTGGACACGTTGCCTGCTGGGTTGCTCTGGTACACTCGAGCATTGGTGAACAATGAAAAAAAAAGGGGCTTTTATTTGTTTTTCCAACCTACTTTGTTTTATTACTTTTGTCATTGAGCTTTGTTTTTCTATTCTGATCTTTTTTTTTCCCTTCTTCTTGCATGCTAAGTGCCTGGGTAGATGACTTTAATTTGGAACCAGAGATTGCTAGATTACACAATAAAGATTGCATGGAGCAAAGCAGGCATGCCGTTTTAACATTGGATAGGTGCCTGTGAGTCGGCCATTAACGTAAACTCTTCATTACCATCAGAGCTTATTATTACACAGAGGAGGGTGTTTTAAAATCAGCCATGTTCTTTCGTTCCCCCCGTTAAGAGTGTCCTCTGTCTCCCACCAGGATGGAGCCATTTTTGGTCCTCAGAGGGTGAAAAGGTCAAATTAGCCAGCAGGATCGTTTTTCCACGGGACGCCATGCAGAGTCGCTGATTAGTCCCCAGATGCCACCATATCTGTTTATCAAAAAAATACTAATTACGTTTTTTTTTTTAGTGTTTGCAAAAGATTAAAAGTTAATAGGAGAGACTAAATAAACACAATGCAATTGCACCAAGTCTGTATGAGATGGTAATTAATTTGTGGCTTCCACTGTGCTAATTAGCTAATATGTAAAAAAAAAAAAGAAGTTAATGAACCTTAATGTAAGTGATAGACTGGGAAGACAGCCTAATGAATTTATGAATGTGTGAAACAACTAACTTCCTAAGCATGTAGTCAACACTTTCTTTGATGCTTTTTTTTCTCTTTCCAAACTTCAAGTTTGAATGCAAATACTGAAATGACTATGACTATATGACTATTGTAGACAGCTTTCGCTTCAATTGTGTCAATGTGCGTTGTCATTTCCAAGATTTGTCGACTAGAGAAGTTCCCGATATTCTCTTTACACTGTTTTGTGTAAGGAATTGTTGACAACATCCCAAATAATGGGATGATGAACCAATATGTAAGAAATATGTGCATACACATAAACCATATTTTTCATAGAATGTATAATATGTATTCCAGAAGTGAGTTACAGACAACTTAAACAGCACTTAGCCTAAGCAGAGATTAGAGTTGGTTCCTTGAGGCCTTGCATGCATCAAAGTATTATCACGTCAGGATGTGACGTGGACAGAGTAGGGATCACAGCATGTTTTGCTTGGAAAGAAAGGAAAGATGCAGTAGTAAATTGTCCCTCATGGGCCCACACCTAGAAGTTGACAAACATGGCCTACTCCATGCCAAGAAGTCTCCATGGGCGACAGTGGTACAGTGGGTAGAGAAGTCGTTTAGTAATCAGAAGGTTGCTAGTTCGATTCCCTGTCGAAGCGTCCTTGAGCAAGACACTGAACCCCTAATTGCTCCTGATGTGCAGTGTGCCATCAGTGTAAATGTAAAATGTGTATACCTTGTAAGTCGCTTTGGATAAAAGCGTCTGCTAAATGACTAAATGTAAATGTAAAATGTAAATGTAAAAGTGGAGTGACAGTCAGCGGCTATGTACACTATTCCTGTAGGCCTCCTTCATCTTACCACAGGATTCAACTGTCTGTTAAGCCACACTCACAGAGGGGAAATGAAGCCTGGAAGTTAATGGTCTGAACAGAGTTGTTTGATGGAAGAAAACACAATGGAAAACTACTGCCGTGTAATGTATTGAGTAATTCATTAATTAACATTAATGAGAGCGCCTGCACATTCCCAGAATGCACTTTTTTTTTGACACCTGCTAAAACGATCATTACATTGAGCACAATCTATACATTCAGACTTGTTGGGGCATTGTAAAGGAACAGCTAACTTCTTCTACAAATCCCAGACGGACAAGACTGAGAAGAGAGTGTGTCGAAACACCCAGTGTGGCATCGGTATGGAAAATTCTGAATTTATCTCGATCTTTCACGAAAATAGTGCTTAGTTTTTAGTTGCTTAGATCTAGTGTGTTTCAACATACTGGGTGCACCCACAAAACGTAGGCCTTAAAGGCCAGCAGACATATTGTGTAGTGAGTCGGCTGATTAGATTGACAAACAGTGCAGTCTATGGGTAGTGTTGACTCAGTGTGGATAAATCAGCCAGACCTTCTGGTATTTGCCCGAGAAGGAATCTCTAAACATCGCCGAACACGGCCTTTAAAAACTCTCAGGATCTTGAAGACATCAGATATACATACAGACATCTCTGTTTTTCTCTCTCTCCCTCTCTCTCTCTCTCTCTCTCTCTCTCTCTCTCTCTCTCTCTCATATGGCCCCAGTTCAATGCCCTCATTTGCGGTTGACACCAGAAACACGCGCGAGCCACTCAGCCTCCCTGACCCCTCCTCCCTGGGCAGCCCTTGTTTCCCGCCCACCTCATCGGGGTGTCACCCTCGCGGAGCCCAGCGGTGGCACTCTGGAGTTAGCACGCAGATTTGAATGGAATTACAGGCCATAACGAATTCTGCCCCGCGAGCAAGGGGCCGACCCCGGGCAGGTAATCAGGTAATTGCGGCTTTCATAAATGTGATTTATACGGGAACTAGAGTATGCCAGGGGGAGGAAGGGGGGATCCTCCGCTGTCACTAATGTCGCTCTAACGTCGTCGTCGTCTGAGCCGAACCTGTAAAGACTTCACTCGGATGACACGCTTTTAAGAGACATTCATCCAGACCCCGTAATGAATGATGAGCGACTGTCCACAGATCACTGAATTAGTGTCATATTATATAAATCAGCTCCGCAAATGGGTACCCTCTGTCTCCACCTCTCTCTCTCTCGCTCTCGCTCTCTCTCTCTCTCTCTCTCCATTCATTTTCTGCCGCCCTTTCCCTTTGCCAGGGTTCTCTCCATCATTTGAAGCGTGGTGCCACCGGTCATTTGTCAGCCATGCGTGCTGGGCCTGGAGGGGGCGGGATGGGGGTGGGTTTGAGCGCCACAGTGGGTCTGGGCCCACCGTGAAAGCGGAACCGGCTCTAGGCCACAGGCATGTGTGGTGTGGGGAGAAGGGGGCCCCTCTGCTGACCAGCGCCCATCACTCAATCTGTCGTCACTCGCTGCTCCTCCATGCCCCCCCCCCCCCCCCCCCCCCTAGATTGCGGGTCATGCTAATTGTCGCACGAGTGCGTCTGCCGCAGATCTGGGAGATATTTGTGGCCCCCCATCTCGCTCACCGCACTCTGCATAACTCCGCCACATTACTGTCAGGAGAGTCCATTTGGTGTCCCAATCCTGACAATATCAGTGTGTCCTCTTGTAAGTCTCTCCACCACCTTGCAAACAGCCCACAGACGTGGGGAAACCTCAACTGTAGCAATTGTACTTAATATTCTGTGCTTTACCAGTGTACTGTCCACAAAAAGACACACACACACACACACACACACACTCAAACACTCACACACTTACACACACACACATAATATGCACACATACATACTTTTCATCCACACATTCATTTTCACAGCTGTTCACACACACACACACATATACACACACAGACACACATAGATTGTCATTCTAAAGGTAAATGCTTAGAATGCGAGTTTATATTTTTTCTTTAAGAAACAAAGGACAGGTTTCAGGAGCACAGCACAGCTTGGGAGATGAGAGAGAGACAGAAGAGGCCTGTGGGTCATTCAGGTGTGAGCCTCTATCCCACCCTGTGCTCTGTGTGTCAAGGTCGCGACACGAAAAAATGAGTTGGATCCGAGGCTTCAGTGGCACGGCCGATCAGAGACGACCTTCTGTTTCCTCTGGTGTGTTCGCTCACATCAAAGATACATACGTGAGGAGAAAAAAAAAACACTCTCAAGCATTCCTTTTTTTTTCTCCTTCTTTTGTTCTCTCTCTCTCTTTTTATGCCCTCTCTCTGTCTGGCACAAGTGCCTACTCACTTCCATAATGGAAAACTATCAGCCAACCTTTTCCTCTGTCAGTTCGGGGTCGAGGGGTCATGTCTGTTGTGCCTCTCAAAGTAACCAGTGGCAAATAGGTCCTGACATATCCCCCTCTAATGGAAGAATGAAAGGAGATGGCTCTCTCAGCGTGATAAGCCACGTAGAAAGAGATAAAGAAAAGGGATTAAAAATGTTAGAGATGGAGAAGATCACTTGCCTTATGTGTTGTTGGAGACCAATTTCTGTGATGACCCTTTGGTAATACATGGCAAAAAAAGCTGCAATCAATTACATTTTCCTGTTGACAATCCATATTATGAATGATGCAATTATGTGGTAACCCATCATCAAATCACAAAATGTGAAAAAGTCTGAAAAAATGCTTGACCACAGTCCCTTGACCACAGTCACTTCTTTCAAAAATGCTTGTTCAAAATACAGAAGGATAAAAACCTGCAGTAGTCAAATGATTCTAAAACAAGGTCTGTGTTCCTGGGAAGGGATGCTCCTGAACATAGAAACTGAAATGGTTTATCATGAAGCTGCTTAGAGGAAATTAGACAGCTGACACAGATCGCACAACTCTTCACTTCTTATTAGCACCTGGGATATTTTCATTTAAAGTTTGCAGCACAATTTTTTCCCCCTCAGAATCTATTTTCTTCTCCCTTAGTGTTTGTTTGTGGGTCTGAGGTTGTTTGTGTGTGTATGTGTAACATTTCAGTCACAGAAACTCACACACACACGCAAATGCATGCACACACACACACACACACACACACACACACACACACACACACACACACACACACACACACACATACAAAAGCAGGGCAAAAGTTACTGACAGCCTCCATTGTTGCGATTCATTTATTCCCAGTTGACACCTCCTCACCCACATCATCCTCCACTCAGCTTCTCGGAGCCTGTGCTCTGTGTCTGCTGTCAGAGTGGGGGGCCGGGAGAAAACAAGACACAAACAAACAAAAAAAAATCCCTTTGTTCGGCATCAGAGGGACGTGGCAACGGACACGATTTGAGAGACACACCAGAGAAGTCATTTTTTTTGTCATCCCTGTATGCAGCAGTGGCTGTTTTTTGGGGATGATGTCCTGACTCTCCTTCCCGCCCCATCATAGTAAACGTACACTTGTACTCTTTTGGGGTTCATCGTGTAAACATGGATAAACTAAAACATCAAGCCATTTTTTCTCGGTGTCTTCATAAATGCTAGTTTGAAGCACTTTTCTTTTTTTTTGGTGACATGATCGGAGAATGAAATTGGCAAGCAGAGTGGGGGGAAGAGATGAAAACAGCTAACTTTGTCTTTTTTTCCCCGGTCTGCGTTCACTGAGGATACTGTTTGCATCATCCTCTCTCTCTCTCTCTTTCTCTCTCTCTCTCTCTCTTTCTTTCCATTCTTTCCCCAGCTTCAGCAGATGGGGGAGCAGAGGCAGACGACTGAGTGAGCACAAGAGTGGCGTTTTCTGATAGAGTTACACCCCACAAATGGAGTCGATCAAGAGCGGGCTGGGGGAAAAAAATTCATTTTCTGACAGGGGTGTCAGCAAGATCGCCAAGGCCTGATGACAACAAATCCATAGCAGGGGGTTGAGAAAGAGACGACAAAGATTGGGTTGGGGGTGAGTGGAGGAGAGAGAAAGAGAGAGAGAGAGAGAGAGAGAGAGAGAGAGAGAGAGAGAAGGGAGAGAGAGAGAGAGAGAGAGAGAGAGAAGGGAGAGAGAGAGAGAGAGAGAGAGAGAGAGAAGGGAGAGAGAAGGGAGAGAGAGAGAGAGAGAGAGAGAGAGAGAGAGAGAGAGAGAGAGAGAAGGGAGGAAAAAAAGATGAGGGGAAGGAAGAAAAGAAATCCCTGACAGGGTGTAAAACAGGAATCCTCTCTGCGGAATCCCGAGCCCATCTGGGGCCTTACCTTTCAGCTGTTTATAACACAATTTCATAGCAATTATTACCCCCACTGAGCATGTGACAGGTGTGTGTGTGTGTGTGTGTGTGTGTGTGTGTGTGTGTGTGTGTGTGTGTGTGTGTGTGTGTGTGTGTGTGTGTGTGTGTGTGTGTGTGTGTGTGAGTGTGAAAGGGGGTAGATCCTCCACAAAGAGTAATCTGAAGATGATTGATTGGGAGGAAGCGTTGCAGTGATTTGTAAGCAAGTAAGTGAACAGAGCCGGGGTGTATTTAACACGGCAGAGCAGAGTTAGTTTCACAATGCCGCCTCTGACATCCACAAATTTGGACTCGATGGATAGGTTTGATTTGACAGTGAATGCCCATAGCCTGCTTTGAGGCCTTGTCCATCATGCCTAATTCTGAACCTTTACAGTTAGCGGAGGGATGTACAAGTTGTGGTGCCGTTTGAAATTGTGCTTATTAATGTTAGAAAAAAAACATGCTCTGGTTGGAAAAAAAAAAGCTAAATACACTACCATCGAAAAGTTTGGAATCACCCAGAAAATGACGCATTTTCCAAGAAAACTCAGATTTGTATCCATCAAATGAATCGAATAGTCAAGACATTGACAAAGTTGGAAATAATTGATGGTAACTAGGGTGAATTTTCACCTATCAATAATTATTTCTGCTTGAAATAAAAATTGTGTTTTCATTGAAGAATCCCCCATTTGCAGCGATTGCAAACTTCGCAGCATCACAGCTTGACTGCTCCTTCACTAAACAGGTCTTGCATCATTTGGAGCCATGCTTTTGGTCTGTCTTGTTGTAGGACAGACAGCATTGGCTCCAGTCAAGTGCTGTCCACAGGGTGTGGCATGGCCATGGAGAAATGGTGACAAGGAGTTAAAGCCCTCCTTGTTACTGATAAAGCCCTCTTACTGTTCTGGCATACTTTAACAACACGAAACCACCCCCAGACCATCCCATTTCCTCTCCCGTGCTCGAGACAATGTCACAAGGACTCCTCCAGCATCTTTTCATTTGTTCCGTGCCTAACAAAGTTTCATCTCTGTGATCCAAACAGCTCAACTTTGATGTGTCTGTCTAAAAGATATTTTCTACCCACTATCTGTTCCTGCTCAATTTAGTCTTTCCATTTCATTGGCCAGTCTCAGATATGGCCTTTTCTTGGAAACTCCGCCTGGAACGGCAGCATTCCGGAGCCTCTCCACTGCCGACAATGAGACTGGTGTTTATGGGCCGTATTTAATGAAGCTGCCAGCTGAGGACCTGTAAAGCATCTGTTTCTCAAACTAGATTCTGATCTAGATCTAAATCCCTATCCACCTGCACATTTGTGTACCGGTCCTCTCGCTTGTCTTTGCATCCTGGTGAAAGTTGGCGTGTACTGCTCTTTGAAAAACGCTTTGGAAGATATCTTCCATTTCTGGCCAATTTCTTGCATGGAACAACTTCCATGTCTTAGAACAATAATAGACTGATGCGTTTCTGAAGAAAGTACTTTCTTTCTGTCCATTTTTAGACCAGAATCAATTCCAATTAAGTGTCTATGCTCCAGATACTCAAGTAGCCCAAAGATGGCCGGATTTAGTGTTTCCTAACAGCACAACAGTCTTCAGCCACACAAACATAATTGTAAAAGGGTTTTCTAATGATGAATTATCATTTTAAATATGATACTTTGGGATTAGCTAACATAATGTGTCATTACAACACAGGAGTGATGGTAGCAGAAAAGGGGCCTTTTATACCTGTATAAATATCACTTTCAAAATCAGCCATGTCCAGCTGCAAAAGTCATTTACTAGATAAAGACATTAATGTCACACTATATTTCTGGTCAACTCTAGGTTATTTGAATAGAAAAAAAGTGTGATTTTCGTTCCAAAACAAGGGAATTTGTCAGTGACTCCAAACCTCTGAACAGTAGTGTATGTTTTATGTTCTTATATTAGCGAAAGAAAGTGGGGGGGAAAAACAGACTCCATATTTGATTTTTTTTTCTTGGCATAGGCCATTTGTTAAAGTGATCTTGCGCCATTTCCCTCAAATTTCCCGTCTGTCAGTGGTAATTTGCAGCACGCAAAAAACTAAGAGTCCATAAGCTTTCCTCCATTCTATTTCCTGGGCATTAAGGTGTCACCTTGTTCCGTGGAGGCAGGATGTGAAGCTCACGCTGTGCCGAGGTTAAGAAAACACGCGCCGCCGGCGTGACGGATCGCCCGTCAGCCGTCCGGCACAAAAGTTTGGAAATTTGATCCACCTGTCATCCCGCGCTGGCGGTTATGAATCTCTGCTCCTGGGCGACTGGCGCGGCAGCGAGGCTCGTTTAAGGCTAACAGGGGCCTTCTCCCCCCAGCTCAAACCCCACAACCCCGCACTGCAGGCACCGATGAAGGAGCTAGTCACTTAGAGAGGCTGCGGGTGAGAGAATGAGACAGAGACACTGACAGACAGAAAGAGAGGTGAAGAGATGGCCAGATAAGATAAGACTCAAAGAAAAGGGTGGACATTGGGATAGAAAGATAGAGAGAGAATGCTGAAATTTCCGATGGCATGAGGGCTTCGGGGCGCCCCTCGTGGCCCTTAGGCGAGCAAAAATCGGATCTTCATACCGGGCAAATTGTGTCAGTCCAATAATACCCAAAACCAAATGAGATTTCCTCAGTAACACCTATGTGGAGTATGTTCACGGGTGTGAATGCTTTTCATTTATTGTTAGAAACTTTATTTAATAGTCTTTCCCCACTGACACACAGTGACGGGCAGAGAGCATCATAAAGGCATACCACAGGCATATACTACATGTTAATAAATGCATTTGGGTTGCAGTTATGGCCAGTGGCAGGCTATTGGATTCAATTCAAGTATGTGCTCCTTGGGTGCTGGGAAAGGTGCTCGAGATATATTATAGCGGCAAAGATGTCTTAAATAAATAGCGATAAATAAAGGAGACGATTTAAGAAATAAAGTCAGCTTTTAAACAGTGGCAAAGGAATAGTGTGAATTGAACCATTGTTGCACACACACACACACACACACACACACACACACACACACACACACACACACACACACACACACACAAAGGCGTGTGTGCTGAGAGAGAGAGAGAGTAGAATCAAAGGGGGAGGAAAGGGGGAAAAGTGTTTATCTTTAACCTCTCACTGAACTATGGTTGACCCTCTCAGCAACCCTCATGTCAGCTGAATTAGCTGTAGGGTGGCCTGAGTAAACGTAGAAGAAAGGGGTGGCTTGGGGGTATGGAGAGACAAAGAGAGAGAGAGAGAGAGAGAGAGAGAGAAAGAGAGAGAGAGAAAAGATAGCACTTACAGCTGTTAAGGTTTGGTAGGGAAGTTTAACCCAATCAGGCTAAATTTATACTCATCATCCAAAGCGGTCTCTCCCTCACTGTACTGCACTATGGAGTGCTAGCGTACTAAGCTAATCCCATTACCTCTTTTACATTCTCTACATAATAGAATAATGCTAATTGTGCTGTCAGATGCAGTCGACCCACACTGGTGTGTACTGTACTCCTCGTGTGTGTAGTGTTGTTATCTGTGACCTTTTCTGACACAAGTTCGTCTTCATTCAGACCCACTGCACATCAAGGCATAATACAACAATTCACGATAGAGTCAGCTCTGACAATACACAGTATGAGAGGCATTACAAATAGGCATGTTACAGGCAAATGTGGGTCGTTTTGTTATGGCAGCAGATGTATCTAACAGTGATGGAGTTACGGAAAGGAAAATGTAAGAGGGTGCCACAGAGTGAAAGAGAGAAAGAGAGTGTGAGAGAGTGAAGGAGGAATTGAAGATAGACGTGGATAGGCGAGAACGGGAGCGAGTTAGAGGGGTCCACACCTCGTCTGCTGGCTGGCTGGCCAGTGTGGCCATGTGTGGATGTGGACCACCCTCGGCGGGGGGCTGATGGGGAGGCCCAGCTGCCATAAATGAGGCCAGTGCACGGAGGAGGAGGAGGAGGAGGAGGAGGAGGAGGAGGAGGAGGAGGAGGAGGCGCGCAGATGCCATAAACGAGCCGACATGATGGAGCGAGGGGAGCGCGATTCCAAGACCAATCAAGCGAGATGCACTCAACATCGCCATGGAAATAAAATCACAGCAATGCACCACGGGCCTGGGGATCTCTGAGAGCCGTCGTGTCTCTCTCACAACCTAGCTTTCTGTCTGTGTCTCCCCTGTCTCTCAGTCTGTCTGTCTGTCTGTCCGTCTCAGTGTTTAAGATATGGCTTCTGATCCCTCCAAGAAACAGTGGGGAGATGAGGTGGGTGAGAGCATGGGAGGGATGATGTCTAAGGGTGTCATACAACGCATGCACACACACACACCGAAACACACGCACACACACACACACACGCAAACAGAGAGAGAGCGAGAGAGAGAGAGAGAGGGAGATAAATGAGGACATGAAAAGACTAATTTAGCATTACCGTGAAATATGCAATAAGCGTTTCAATGTCCTATTAATTTTACCCCCGGAATCAAATGAGCGTTCTCCTGCGCCACCCTAATTTAATAAACGAACCGTAAATCAATTCCCTGACTATGCCTAATTAAGCCACAGTTGTGGGGGGAAATTATCCTCGTCCCCTATAACTAGGTTTTCTACCTAGTCTACCTTTGAACCGGGGCGATCCCAGTTAGTCCTGGTTGACTAGTGTCTGGTGAGCTAGCGCATTAGCCGAAGCCTCTCATTTTACCTCCGTGAAATAAAGAGCTTGTGAGACTGGATCAACAGCAGGTCCCTCATTAGATGCTAATTCAAGTGGAATGACAGAGACTGCAATATCATTATTATAAAGTGTGTGTGTGTGTGGGGGGTGGGGGCTGACATTAAACAATAGTGGGCACCCATGCGCTAACGCCAAGGCGATTCAAATTGTTGTTCACGGAGTGTTCACTTGAGGAAAGACGAAATGGCTGTGAACACATTTTCTCCTGTTCCCATTTGCTTAATTATTTAGGACATGTGAGCTCATTTTGAGAATGTCAGCTCATTCTTTTCCCCCCTCGCTTCTGCCATTTGAACTCGTTTCTCAGGATCGGCGTGGGAAAGATGTCTGCATGCCTTTAATGATTCAAATCCCATAAATATTTGTGTGTGTTTTTCATGTGCTGTGCTGGCACCCTGAGCCACTCTCTAGTCATCTAGTGGTTAGCTTCCATGCTGGGTGAATCATTGCCGAAGTGTGATAGGTCATATTTAGCCAGCAATGGGAATGCATTAGTGCAAAAATGACTTTGGGACTTTCGATTCCTACTCCCACGAGAGCCTTGCCTTGCTACCTGTCCTCATCCCTGGTGTATCGCCTCAGACAAAACACACTCAGGCTCCCAGGTGCTAAAACACACACGGCTGTATTTGTTAACACCCTGCAGCCGAGAGCTAAGAGCTCACGGTGCCAGTGGCGATGATGTGTGATGACCGTTTAAGATTTGCAGTAGCGGAGTGACCACAGCCGTGACCATTTTCTACTTCAGTCTGCGGGCCTGTAAGCAGCCAGTGTTCTTGGGGAGAATTTGAATGCGGTCAGTCCCATCTGTTCCTTTGGTCACCACGCTGCATAATGTGCCTGACAGACCTCGTTTTTTTTTTTGTTTTGACACAGTCGCAGGGACTGTTTTGATTTTTCCCATGTGTCTCTGGAGGGAGGGACTCAAATTGGATTTTTGAACTGAAATCACCAAGTATTGGTAATGCCCCCCAACTCCAACCCTAGTCCCCCCACTTCAACGCCTTCTCTTTCCTCCCCTCCCATGCATGCTCTTGACAAAACCCCGGCTGACCAGAAGACACACACACATATACACACACACACACAGAAAATAGATGAAAGCATAGAAACCTATGGGAATGCGCTTTCCCGTGAAACAACACTTATAGGCCTGAAAAGCCATGCACATTGAGAGTGACAGAGTAACACACACCTGCACATGTCACAAATACTTTATGTACAAAATACAAACAACAAAAAAAACCCACACACATGATCAGGTGAAGGGAGTAAGGAAAGTATGCTCAAAAGCGAGAAAACAAAACAAAAAAAAACTTTTTAAAGACTTTTCAGCATTTGTTCTGCACACTTACCTACACCCACTCCAAGGGGCCGCAGTGACTGGGGTCCCATTTCGGAGCCAGCGTGAAGCCGTTGAGCCCCTCAGCTGTAAAATGAAAGCACCGGAGCGCGGTGCGAAAATGTATTAGCCGCGCTGAGATAAAGGGGCACCCTCAGCGAGCCGTGCACGCCTTCAATGGGGGAAAATAACGCTTGGACAAATTGTTTTTGGTACATTAAGTACCTGTTACTTTATTTCACAGATGGAAAACAATAACGCAGACTCTGGGGTTGGAACCAGTGTGTGGGGAGAGAGGGAGGGAGAGGGGGGGAGAGAGAGAGAGAGAGAAAGAGAGAGTGAGAATAGAGACATATTTGTAGAGATCTCAGCAAATTTGCTACCCGCTACTTTTTTTTTTATGCAAAGTGATTTTCTTGAGGACTTTTCCCTCAAACAACTGAGTGGATTGACAAATATAACGTATGATGATAAATGACAGAGTGCCTGCCTGCCGGGCAGTCGGCGGGGGCTGCTGGGGGAAATCATGGGGAATATCCATGTTAATAACAATAAAATAAAAGAAAGCAGGGGGAACGTTCTCACTCAGCCAGCGCGCAGGGATTTTTCAATTAATAAGCTTGCCGACGAAAAACCCAGCGCCCGGCGCAAATTAAATGAGTGTGTCAGATCCAGGATGATTTATACATTTAGACTGATCTAACAGCGCCGTGGAGCAGCTATGACACACTGACACGCCAACAATGGATATGAAAAATGAGGCAATATTGCTGCGCTAAATCTGCAAGTTTCAAAGCCAAACGCAACGCTCGGAGTCAAAAACCCCACACTTACTTAAGGGTATAATGAAAGGGCCCCCAATTCTCTCGCACCGCCGTGGCCGAATAATTCAGTCCTTATATGAACTGAGCGACGGGAGACAAATTGCTCAAAGTGGCGCGTGAGGTTGGAGAGATGCATTGCTTTTCTGATGTCTTTATGCTGCGTTTGAGAGCAGGCCGTTTAAAGGCTAAACAAGAGACACGGGCCAATTTGCAAGGGGGGCTGGGGGGGAAGGAGACTAGAGAATGTTGTACTGATTGTCCTCTGCTTTCAGTGTCACATTCATATGAAAAGGTTTGGGTTCGATGCCTTTTTTATACATTGATAATCAGAAAATATTCAGAGGATTTTCAATCATTATCGGCATTTTTCAGATAAATATAAACAGGCGCCTTTGCTACAATGAATCCTCATTATCTACGCTGCAAAGGCTTACTTGTTTTCAGTGTCATGTAAGGAAGTGCCACTAGAAGGAGACACATTAGCCTGTCTGTCTGTGAATTCACAATGGGGTTTTCAGGTTTCATTATCATAACAAATTAAAAAAGCTAACAATTTCAGCAAATCATAAAAGTAGGCACACTGAATGAAAATAAGATTGTTTATTCAAAGACATTCCCATGAGAGATAGCCAATCTTAGCTGAGCGTAGCCTAGATAGAACAATAGCCAATGCTCATGTTAAACGTTATCAAAACAGTCTGCTATAAACGTTACCAGAACGTTATGAGACCAACATAAAATTGGTCTCATCTGAACAGTTAACAAAACACAATAATGTTACTGATCTTTTTGTGGTCAAGACTGGGCTGAAGTGGGCTGTATCACATGAACATGGTCTCACAAAGCGTATATTGCGTTAATTGGCTACTTGTTTATTAATAGGCTATCAGAAGGACTTTGTTAGCATTTAACTCGATTGGATGAAAAATCTTCGGCGCCGTATCCATCTGTCACCTTTTGTGTTCAACGAGACAGAAGAGACGTGTAACATAGCTTAGTCTGTTTTCAATACACTGCGTTTTTTTTATATATCGGATATACTATTGACGTTTTTATTATGTTTTACATGTTTGTCACCCCTTCTTGGAAGACTTAGAAGGGTCTGACCGCACGCTGCTGGTATCTTCACACATCTTTCTCAACACAACGTTAGTGAAGTGTTAGCGTTAGGTAAGCGTGAGCGTTAGGTAAGCGTGAGCGTTAGCGTAAGGTAGCTCCACTTTCATTTTCTCTCACATGTAACCACGTTAAGCGGCTGCTTATCTCTCCAAATGTTGACAGATGACCTCAAATGTTGCATCCACCCGCAGGTGAGAGAGGTCAGCAAGGTAACTTACTAATAACTATAGAAGACCTAGATTTTATATCGCCCCCCCCCCCCTTGTGGTGTATGAAAACTATTATTCCAGACTAAATTAAAAGAAAGACCAACTGAAAGCACACGTCTAATTTAAATGTTGCCTAATTTTAATATATCAACGTCTATAAAACATCATGAGAAAATAATGTGATCAATAATCGATATATAGCAATCTTTTATGACACTCCTACAGATGACCTATCTGCCATTGCTCTCAACTATAAAGGCAAGAAAAAAAATATATATAAGGTGTTACTTAATTGCTTTAGCCAAGGTATTTCACCCATTGTCATTGTGGTCTAGGTCAGGCATATTAGAGCGTTACTACCCTGTCAAAGGAAAGTGCTTCTGTGACCTGGCTTTGACATGTAGTTGCTTCCCAATAACCTGTCATGCAGACGTACAATATGTAAGGAACAAATACATAGGATACATGGAAAAGGTGGTGGGGGGGGGGGGGCACTTGAACATGTCTGCTGTTGCTGTACTTAGTATTTTTCTGCCCCCCCCCCCCCCCCCCCCCCAACCCCCACCTCTGTCTGATGAGAAACAGCGCTTTGTTTTGTGAAAGCTCAGCAGATTTAGAGGAACCAATTACCACTCCAGTGATCTCTGCTCTCCCAGCCCTCAGGTCCACTTGGGGTAAAGGATACAGTTTTAAAAGGGTTAAAATTTTATCGTCTTTCATACACCCCCCCCCCCACACACACACACACACACACACACACACACACACACACCCTCTCCTCCCGCTCGTCTGCCCCTCTACCCTGTGGTTGTAGCCTGCTCAACGAGAAGGCGAGAGGCATTTCTCTCTTTTTGATAGAGCTCAAAGAAAAGAGAAAAACGATAAAGAATATGAAAAGCCCATCTTCACAGAACATTAGACAAGGCCAAAACAACCTACAGCTATGATTGGATGTATCAAAACTGACATGTTCAAGTTGATTGTTGAGTGCCTGTTGATTGAGTCATATTTCACTGGGACAGCCTAGGCTCATCCATGGTCTCGGCTGAATATCACAGCTTGTCTGGGGAAAATCCACTTACGCTAGCTGTTTGCTTGTTTGGTGTTTATCCTTCTTCCCTTTCATTTCATGTACTTCTTTCCTTTCATTTCATGTACTTCTTTTATGTGTGTACCCCAACATCACCAGTTTTAATGCATCGCTCCATGACAGTTAATGCTTCAGAGATTTTTGGCTTTTTTGTGTAAATGATGTGTGACGTAGTGATGAATCCTCTGAGCATCAGACATCTACAGAATCCGATAGATGTGTCGATGGATGTTTTACTTCGTGTCACATTGTGTTGTCATCCTCTCTATACCAGCAGGTGTGTGCACCATGCTCATTGGATTGGACTGTCACTGAGACATCACTCCATTTCTTTTGAATGCCACTGATACCGCTGTGCTGTGTTAAAAAAAAAAAAAAAAAAAAAAAAGGTCGTCTCGGGCTGCAGGGTTTGTTTAGGTTTTCATTGTGCATCTTCGCACACAACAGGCAACATCAACAACTATGTGCAAATCAAGTACGGAGACAA
>NC_045162.1:26321928-26326928 GCF_900700415.2 Clupea harengus | reverse complement strand
GTACATTGATGGTTTTAGACTGCAGGGATCTTATCAAATGTTCTTGCCCTACATGACCAGTGGGATTGCTTGCTTTCAGTCAGGCAATACGGGCAACGTTTTGGCACAAGTACAGTAAAGACCTTAGACAGACCGACACAGAGGGAGAGAGAGAGAGAGAGAGAGAGAGAGAGAGAGAGAGAGAGAGAGAGAGAGGTCTGAGAGTGTGGAGGGAGATGTCTGATTTGATTCTGACCCACTGCCTTGATGTGGAAGTGAGAGTGGCACAAACTAAACAAACAGACTCACTGAAAACAGCACAGAGAGCCTCTAAATAACACATGCTTAAGTTACATATACATACAGTACATACATACGTAATGTGCATGTTTTACTGAAATATGTCAAGCCTATGCATTATGTACAATGAGACCCAACTACAAAATAAGGAAAATCTTTGGAGGAAGACTGCAGGTGTGTAGGTGTACACCTGCAAAAATATAACATCTTAAACCGCAAACAAAATGTCGGTCATCGGGAGCCTCAATAAAAGGTCTTTTTCAGTGCGTGTTTTAGTAGGTGCCACTGCTTGTTATTTACATAAATCCCCCATGCACGTGTATTTAAAGTAGGTCCAAGTGGAAATGGTGGGGATGGGGGGTGGGGGGTGGGGGGTGTGTGGAGGGCTTCAGTGGGAACTGGCTCAGATTAAATCAATTTGTTCTTGGCTCCTGGCTGCCCCCCAGCCCCCCCCCCCCAGCCCTGCCCCACATTGGTTTTGGCTCGCGCTCGGCCTTTAGCGACGAGCTAACGGTTAGCATCAATGTGCCCCATTCACGGAGCGAGCGGGACAGATGCAGGCTGGGGGTCAGGGCCCATTGTGCCCGTCCTCCCACCTCCCCTCCCCCTCTCCCCCTCTCCCCTCGCCCTTTCACTCTGCGCTTTAGACGCCTGTCCACATCAAAGGTGTTATTGAGGCCCCTGCCATCGGAAACCCCGGTTTGGCAGGAGGAAGCAGGGAGCTTTTTGCGAGATTAATGTGCGCCTCCACCTAAAGCATCATCTCACGTGGTGGAGACGAGAGGGGAAGGAGGGGGGGGTGGCGCTGGTTAAGGGGGGCCAAGAGCTGCTCTGTCCCTACGTTTTAGACTCACTTTTTTCCCTCATTGATTCTCATTCATTGGCCATGCTGCTGCAGAAGGAAGGAGCGTGGATGTTTGTTTTCTGTGGTTAGTTGTGTGTTTTTTTAAGTGTGTACATCCATGCATATATGCCTTTGCATGCTATTGCATACTGGTGCGCTAGTCTCAGGCTAATGCATTTGGTGTTATTTTTGCACGTGTGTGTGTTTCTGTACGAGTATGTCTATGTCAACCTCTTCCCATGGACCTGTCTATTTATCCCTCTCTCTCCCTCTCCCTCTCTCCCCCTCTCCCCCTCTCCCTGCCCCCCACCCCTCTCTCCCTTGCTTTTCAAATTATGATGTGGATTGACACGCAGCAGATGTCCCCTCCTGTGTGTCTCTCACAGGCCCTGTCCGTCACCTCGGCCCCCGGCAGCCCTGACAGCACTATGATGGATTAGGAATTGTCATCCGGGACGCTTGTCACTTGTTTACAAGACGGCCATCCCTCATCTCCGCGAGCAGGGGTTACGGTCCAGGGGAAACCAGGCGAGGACACCCCACCACCAACCCCCCCAACCCCCCCTGCCAGCGCAATACAGAGGAATGAAAGGCGCGGAGGCAAGCCGACGTAATACATCAAAGCAGGGGCTCGAGGTGTGCCCACATGCATTCATCACATTTAAACACATTATTATATTTGCTCTGGTGAGGAATCGGGGGCCAGCTCTGTGGAAATGGGCTCCTGTGAACGTGTGTCAGGTGCCTGTTTGTGAGATCTGTATCTGGGCCACTAGGGAAAGGTGACTGGGTATTTTTTACATGACTTGTTTGATCTGATATGCTGTTGAGCATACAATATATGAAAAAAAGCATGCAATATTTATATAAGCATCATATTTCGAAATGAATACTTTAAGAATTAATTGATGTTCTAAAATTATTACAGCACGTGTTTCTGCGTTGTGAAAACTGTTTCCCATTGTGCATACTACTGTGTAGATCCCATTATATAATTCTGTAATATAATGGTTTATATGTTTACTTTATGGGATCAAAAATATTACAGCCTATTTTATGTTGGTTTAATACAGAAATGTATTTATGAGGGCAGACATCTCCTAACAGGCAAGGTCAGACTCTGGGTTGAATTAAGGGTGAACGGCCTGCTAAACATTCACAAGCATTGATACACACCACAGCCGTGGCTACTGTAAATACTTTATAAGATACCTATAATTTTTTATCTGAAGGTTTGGAATATATCAAGAATTTATGTAATGTCCTAGTATACCCATATATTTGTATTTATTAATGTACCTGTCCTTGAATGAACTTGAAGGATCCTTAAAAAAGATGACAATATCAATATATTATGAATGCATTATCTAATACATACATATCTACATATATAATACCACAATATAATATCACAATAACATCGTCGCTCAACACACGCACAATACACATTTATAAATGCATAATAATATGAATGACTACAGACTGATGAAAGAGAGGCCTAAATGTGACTAAATGTGTGTAGGCAGCAGTCCCAGGGCACACCTGTAGATCAGCATGTAGGCCCTGAGACCAGCAGCACTCTAATGACTGATCCAGTGGGCCACACTCTACCTGCAGCCCCAGTGGCCTGCTGGGGACGCAAATGTCTGCTCACTGCTCGCTGCTCGCTGCTCGCTGCTCGCCAAATGTGTGTAGAACCACCACTGCTGTTGTGCTGCGCAATGAAGGAGACACACGGGCACCCCAGCATTGGCTTGAGATGCATTTCACCCTGCGTGCACGGTGAGAAGCTGTGCAAGGATGACAGAGCACCAAGAGCCTGTCGTCTTAGACGTATAATGCATGTCTAGTTTAAGGTTCCAGAGTAGCCCGAGCCTTTGGTCAGGCCAAAGCCCCCCACCCCCCCCCCCCCCCCCGCCCTCAAACCCCTCCCAGCACACCATCACCACTCCCCATCTTGCTTGCCTGCGGAGCTGAAGCACCACCCCGGCTGGCAGCCCCAGCAGTATCCCCCCCATCACAGACACGCACGCACGCACACACACACACACACACACACACACACACACACACACACACACACACACAGAGAGATGAGCCTCCTCCACAGCTCCCCGGATGGCCCTTCAGCCCGAGCCATAATGTGCTCCTATCAGCTTTAATGGTCCCCGCTGTGGCCCACACACACACACACACACACACAACAGGAGCGGCGGGGATTTGTACAGCAAGCATATTGCCATTAAATTCAATTTTTCTCCCCCCCCCCTCCCTCCCCGTCTCTCTCTCTCTCTCTCTCCGTGAGCGCTCCCCAGCTCCGTGGCATAAGCGGCGCCGAGAGAGCGATCATAATTGGCTCAGAACACACCCGTAATTGCCTTCAGCTGGCGTTCTTTTACAGTTGACATTGTCGGGCGGCGATGAGGTGATCGGCGTATTTGAACACGCAGCTTGTTTCGCGGCGGTGTCGGCAGCAGCAGCGGTAGCAGCAGCGGTAGCGGTAGCGGCGGCGGCGGCGGGCCGTAATTGAAATATGGTAACGTGTGTGAATGGAAGATTACATTAAGAGCCTGGGATAATCACCTGACAGGGGAGTAATTGAGTCTACAATCTGCTGTTCCTGTGCGAGAGAGAGAGAGAGAGGGAGACGCGTGGAGAGATAGGGAGGGAGGGAGGGAGGGAGGGAGGGAAAGAGAGAGGGGGGGGGGTGAAGGGAGAGAGATAGAGGAGGGGTGGAGAGGGGGAGGAAGGGGATAAAGAGGCATCTGAAGCCGAGCTGTTGGCTCACTTGCTTATCGTGGAAGAGGAGTGCCAGGGTGGCATTCCAAGGCTACCCGTGCACCACACACACACACACACACACACACACACACACACACACACACACACACACACACACACACACACTGCCACCTTATCCACACCTTCTTTTCTCACCTGAAGCTCCACTGAAACTCCTACCCCCTCTTTTTTGAGCACCCTTTAAAACACACACACACACACACACACTCACACTCACACACACACACACACACACACACACACACACACACACACACACACATACACACACACACACACACGCACACACACACACACACACACATAAACACACACACACACACACGCACACACACACAAACAAGCAATTTCACATGGCACTCTCCTCTCCTGTTTTGAGAGGTGCTCTCCTGCTACAAGAGCCAACAGATGGGCACTCATTCATCCTTCATTTCATTTTCAGCAATCATTCATATTCATCCCTTTATGAGCTCTCTGGTGGATGAGTGCCTGGCCAGCTCGTCTCCTAGAGTCAACAGTATAACAGCCCTTCTCTCTCTCTCTCTCTCTCTCTCTCTCTCTCTCTCTCTCTCTCTCTCTCTCTCTCCCTCCCTCCCTCTCCATCTCTCTCCCTCTCCAGCAATCAGTGACTATTATGAGAATGTTACGGGCCAGTTATGGCTTGGTTATAATGAGTTGTTTGCATGGAGGCGAGAGCTTGCAAACAACACTGCGGAGACCCTGGGAGACCTTATTAATACTCGAGCGAGCGAGAGAGAGAGAGAGAGAGAGAGAGAGAGAGAGAGCGAGAGAGAGCGAGAGAGAGGATATCCGCCACTTGTCCCTTTGTGTGTGTGAATGGACCGCTTTGACATATTTGAAACATGAGTTCATGGTGTTACTACCTCAGTTGTTGACATTTCAGCACCCAGCTACAAACAAAATGTTCATGCAAAACAATTAAAGTGAATTAGTTTATTCTTTTATAATCATATTTAGATTAAAGCTATTCATTTTTGATGAATTTAATTATAATTTTTCATTATTATTCTGAGCCTAAATTGTAAAAATTGTACCTAGGAGTGCTTTATTCTTC
>NC_045162.1:26311928-26316928 GCF_900700415.2 Clupea harengus | reverse complement strand
CACTCCCCCACACACAGTCAAAGACCCCCTTGCTGTGCGTCTCAGCAGGCTTAAACACATGAACATGAGAGTCCCATATGTGTGTGTGTGCCACCTCACACAGTTTATGCACTCCCATTTACTAATAACACATGTTCCCTCTGCACTTGGAACACGAGTTCCCCCCTCTAAGTCTGCTCCAGGAAACCATCAGCTCCAGCCCTGCGTGCCATATCCATGTCTCCACACACACACACTCACCCACACCTGCTTTAACTCTTTACGTGCCCAAAAAGCCCCTGGTACTGTATGTCAGATCAGGTGTGATCACTTCATCAAGAGCAGAGCGCTTCTTTTCTTCTCTGCAGTGGAGGCGGGGGGGGTCAACAAGCGAGAGGACGGCTGAGAGCGAGCTTAGACTCCTCTCATCTTCAGACAGGTCATCCCGTCCTGAAGGACCGCTTTTTTTCACGCCCCCGCTCGGAAAAAAAGGGCTTCTGCTGAGGAACAGCGAGGGGCTTTTTTTTGTGTTGTTGTTGTTGTTACTGGTGCCCAAGCGGCTGTGAGTGTGTGTGACGGGGCGAGGTGAACGGCGGGGTGCAGGGGTCGCGCCCTCTCACCTCATCCATCATGGTGTGATGGACATGGGAAGCCTGCCGGTGACAGCGCTGTGCTCTGGGGCCTGAGCCGACAGCTAGAGGGAGCAGATGGAACCGGTTGAGGTAATACTTATGCTGATAAGTTTTAGATGGGGATTGTTGATTGTAGGGTATGGTTTTGAACTGAGCAATAAGATTGCCTAATACAAATAGCAGCTGGTGAGGAAAATCAGAAACGACATGCAATTTTTAGCACGTTGAAGACATTATAGCTTGTTCTGCCTTTACAGTTGTTGATTTTTACATGAGAATAACTCTCAGAGTTGAGTGTTTTATTGTTGTGTAAACATTACACAGTCTGTATAAACATTCTAGAAATGTTATACAGACAATACACAGGCCAATAAAAAATCTTATTTGCAGCGGTCTCTAAATAGAAAGCCAAAGAAATGCCATATGGCGTGGAGAACTTAAAAACTGCAGCTAAAGACATGTTGGTTATTAAGTCTTTGCCTTCTGCTATTTATTTGCTGCTCTCTGTCTGCTTAAATATGAACTCTTCTTTCTCCAGGGCACTGAGACCTTCCTGTAACAGACTCTCGGCCCGTCTTTTGGCGTGAGTCGTCGGATGACCGTTTGCTAAAAAAAAAATGACAAATGTGTTAATCACAGAGATCATACAGTGCCTCTACTGGCCACCACTGGACTTGGCTGAGCTTGTGAGTTTGTTGCAGAGTTAGTTCGCAGAGTAGATTTAGCAGGGTCTTACTGTCAGAGAAAGAGAGCGAGAGAAGGGGTCTATAGAGAGAGAGAGACAGAGAGGGGAGAAAGTGATTGGAAATGGTGGAAAAGTGTATTTAAAGTTCCACGCAAAGTCTCACTTTAATAGGAGAAGTTCCAGGCATTCAGTAGACCAGAAGAGCAACTTAAGGCTGATATTGCATGCACATTTTTTTTTCTTTATAAAGCCACAAATACCACCATGAGTCACTGTTTGTCACACACACACACATTCATGCTTATGCCCTTTACACGCACACACACGCACACACACACACACACACACACACACAGGCATGTCTTCCGTTACACTTGTCAAGGTTCATCCTCGCATAGAAAAATGGTCTCCATGACTTAGCACACACCTTTCTGTGCATGACTGTTTGCTCGTATGTTTTCCTTTGTCTGACCCATATAGCGCCCGTCTAGACGCTTCCAATGCCGGTCGCTATATGTCTTGGACCTCAGCTGAAAGTGCTCTATTTTAAGGAAGTTAAACACAGTTCCTTCCTTCTCAGTCCTGTCAGACAGTAGCATCAGCCCTTACCCTGCCAAATGAGGAACAGTCGTAGGCACGGATCAGAGCTTCCTTAAAATCACACACACACACACTGTATCTGCACGCTGATGCAATCCGCATAGGATCCTTTCACATTTTAGTTTGGCACTGTTGTTGTTGTTGTTGTTGTTTTTGTTGTTGTATTTATTGATGAGGATGACGTTGATGATGATGATAGTATTGTTGTTGTTTAAGATCACATATTTCTTTTGTGTGGCATCGTTTTTCTGTCACCGACGGAGTTAAGCATGTAAACAATAGAGATTGGTTTCGGAAAACACAGGCATTAGTGTAAGACGTGGCTAAAGTAGGGCATGATCTTCGCACCGTTAAGAAAACACGGCTGGGGTCTATTAGTATCAGTAACCTGGAAAAACAGAGGGATTTAATATGTAATCCCCAAGAATTATGCTCTATGATTAAAATGCACCCTCATTCATGTCATCTATTACAGATTCCACCAACTGTACACTGCTGTTCCATTTGCATCATTTGTTCAACCTTTTAAAAAAAAAATTGAGCCATTTCTGCTTTCATACATGTACGATGTGCCCCTTTCTCGCTTGATATGCCTGTGGTTGTGGGTTGTGTATGTAGTGTTCACAAGTGTGTCTACGTGTGTATGCCTTTGCGTGTGTGTGGCTGCATGTGTTCACATGTGTGAGTGTGCCTTCTTCCTATGTCTGTTGGTTTGTATCAGTGGTGCACCGTAAGGGCCTGGTAAGCCTTCTCTGAAGGTCTAAACAATTTTCAAAATGAGGAAATAATAATGTTTTCATAACAGATATTTTAGTTTACTGATAACAATCTATACCTGGTGTCTGCCCGTTTTACACATCACTTCCTTCTCTCATTACATTCAAGCACAACATGATTCAAGAGCGGGGGGAAACAGGCAGTAAGGGGAGAGGACAGATATTATCCAATCACGTCTTGTTCTCCGTGAAGCGTGACTGAGCTCCGCCCTCTAAAGCCTTCTTTGCATCCTCAGCTGGTCCACATCCTCAGTAGTGCCAGTGGATGGAAAAAATCAATCAATCTTTGATTGAAAGAGACATCAATGTTTTCAGCCAATCAAATTGTTCTATTGCTATGAGGTGGCTGTGATCTAGCAGAAACATTGTTGAAATGATTACTGATTTTGGATTACTGATAACCTCTGTCTCTTGTTGTTGTTTGTTTCACTAACTAGCATTAACGTTTTTTTTTTTAACCATGTTAGCTAACATAAGTCCAGTCATTTTTATAACTAGCTAGCTCGTCTTACATCTGATCTCGGGTTTTAAAATTGAAAGAGACAATGCTTGGAGTCTACTGGATTTCCGAGTGTTCCGAGATCTGTGTCAGCACCTGTTTGTGGATGAGTTAGCTAGTGTCAGCTAGCAATGTAAGAGAACAGGTTTTTCCCAGTCATTGGCTACCGCGAGCTACCACTATTGTTAATGTTGCTGATTATGAATTGCCTTTGAATTTAGTAAATGGACTCTAACCTGTACAGTGTTTGGGGCGACAGTCATTATTTGCAACTTATGGCCCTAGAAAATCTTGATGTTTGCTTGAAGAAAGCAGCTGGCAAGAGGGAAGGAAGGGAGGGGGCTCGAGTCGAACATTACTTGGCGCCAGTGGTGGAATGTAACGAAGTATTTTTACTTCGTTACTTTACTTAAGTAAATTTGTACGTATCTGTACTTTACTTAAGTAAAAATAATAGTGCATACTTTTTACTTTTACTCCATTACATTTTTTTGCTATTATCTATACTTTTACTCCGCTACATTTCTACAATATGTGCTGTTACTCGTTACATTTTATGAACATAGTTTCGCCAAAATGTTGCCTACACAAAACTATGGATTGCGTTGCTGTTTTGGAAGTTTAAACCAATCAGGTGGCTCTATCAACTCCAATGATATCAGAGTGCGCATTTGGCAGCAGCACTAGCGGTAGCTTTGCCTGTTATAGTTGAACATTCAGCCTGATTACTGCCTATTCAACATGGATCCAGAGTCGGCCTGAACTGAGCCCTCTGATATGAGCCACCCTTGGCCCTATTTAAAAGATATGTTCGAGTTTAAAGGCCCCAAGAATGACTCCTGGAGGTTTCAATGCGTTTCCTGTCTCCCTCAAAAAAAGGAGTTGCTAGCCTTCAATAATTCGCCCTCAAATTTAAAGTAGCATATCGAGGTAAGCAGAGTGATTGCTATGCTAAGTTAATGTCCCTGACTATTGAATATTGATATATGTATTTAATTCGTTTACTGACATGATATTATAATGTTATCTAGCGAAATGCATGTTGACATACAGCAATAGCATCAAAAAAACATGATTGGACCTTTATTATATATTTAACGTAGTGGTAAGATAAAGCTGGTAGGTTAGGTATGTCAAGCTAGCGTGCCTTGTTCTGTCCAGTTTTACAATCACATTTGTTTTTCATGTTCCATGTTTCCCTGCTTTACACCTTTACAATTAATTAAAAGATTTAAAGATATCACATGGTGTCTTTATTGGTTTGGCTTAATGGTATTAACTTTGCAAATAATCCCTGGTAGATAACTTGTCATCCGCAGAATTGTAAGATATAGTGTGAACAGTATTACAGATGGTAGGCACAATAAGTACACCAACCTTTCCAATTAACAAATGTTGTTGCTTATAATTATTACTAGTAGTGACATCTGTAGAGGCATTTATTACCAGTAGCTATTTCTTTATCAAAATGGCACAGCCTAGACATTGAGAGACAACCCATTGCGTGAGTACTTTTACTTTTAATACTTAAAGTAAATTTAAAAGTAAGTACTTTTTACTTTTACTTAAGTAGGATTGTTGATGTAGTACTTTTACATTTACTTTTATCCTCCTGGGTACTTGTACTTTTACTTAAGTACTAAACTGCAGTACTTCCTCCACCACTGCTTGGCGCATTAGTGGTTATTGAAATCAACTAATCATCCAGATATGTTACACTTGCAGTTGTTTTTTTGGAAAATATAGCAGGGCTGTCCGTGACTCTGAAATGACAAATGCAAAAGACACTAAACTGACTGCACACATGCCAACTTTCCCTCCTCGCGTTA
>NC_045162.1:26294428-26306928 GCF_900700415.2 Clupea harengus | reverse complement strand
TTACATTTCCATCTCGTCTTTTTGGTCCGTGACTGCATTATGATCGGACACATTCTCAAACCAAACCAAAGACTGACCAAGCTGTAAAATAGGGAAGAAAAAAAAAAAAAAAAACTTTTAAATTGAAACACACAGTCACTATGTCACTGACCTCAAGAGAAGAGAGAGGGGGGGGGAGGGGGGGGGCAGCAGTGGAAAGAGTTTTCCATGGAATGGATAATGAGTGATTACAGAGACTGGGGGGGGGGCATTCTGTTTGTGGCAGTTCCTCTTTGGGGCTTCTTCTCTCCGATGGGATTACACAACTGGGGTACTGATGGAAGCCAGTCCGTGCTGAGTGAACAGAATAGGCAGAGACCTGCGTCATCACCAGTCATATTTATAGAGGGTACTCGCGCACATGTGCACCACTAGACATGCACACGGGCTGCAGGAACTAATGTTGTGCTGACCCTTTAAAGGGTGACTAAAGGTTCACAAACAGTAGTGTTAAATGGTGTGCTGACCCTTTAAAGGGTGACTAAAGGTTGAAACAGTTTCGTTTTCAAAATCATTTATTCTAGCAGCCCCTGATTCTAGTTGATCCCTACCCTGACTTATTTCGAAATCAGAATAAACTAAAAATTAAATCATACACAAATACAATGACACACGGCATAAACTTAAGAATGACAAAAGTAATGAAGTACAAGCTTTACATTTTAATGTAAATGTATTATTATCATTCATTTGGCATGTGTATATTTTCCATGATAAGCTTTGCATACTGTCCAGTTACAGCTCAGAGATACCCCCCCCAGAACACCTCGGGTGAAGTAAGTCCCTCATCTGCAGCTGTCTCTAGGCAGTGTCTCCTGTGCTAAAGATTAAAGCCTAGTGTTTCACACACCAAGGGCCTCTCCAGCGTCTGCCACTAAAATGCCACTCTGAGCCTCATCGCCTCTCAACCCCCCGACCCTCTGGCCTTCGATCAGGTCTCTCCCTCCCTCCCTCTCGACTCAAACCACCTAAGCCCCCGTTGGCAGGGCGATCCGCGTTATTACAGATGACTTGTGCATCGGCGCCGAGGAGGTCACCCACCTCCCCATAATGCCGCCCGCTTTTGACATTTACAGCGTCACGTTCCCCCGTCTCTGCCGCGTATGATGCCGCCACCGGCCTCGGCTTGTTACGCTTCAAGCCGGCGTGGATATGAGAAGCTTGTCAGAGCGTGGCTGCAGCAGGTCTCGGGGGTGACTACAGCGCAAGGCAGAGCGGGCTGGGCGGTTATGTAATGTCTGTGTGGCTGACTGCGGGGTTGGAAGCTGGAGGCTACTGGGTAAAGAGAGCAGGGCTAATGGAATGTTTGATATGCCTAGAGCTGAACAGATCGCTGCACTGGTTGAAAAGATGCATCTTTGACTTTATTTGTCTCTGTTTCTGGTTTTACATCCGATCTTATGATGTGCCTCCACAGCTGTTATTGCAGGCTACAGTGCTCTTTGTTTAATGCCAAGTTGCCGTGCTCTAAGAGGAGATTGTAGAATGTACAAAATACAGTAGAAACATTTCATTTGTACAATATTACTCTCATCAATCAAGCTAAATTAAATGTCAATTAACATACTCCACATAGGTGGATGATGTCCCAGAATTCATTCATTCCAAGATTACAAGTAATATTAAGACTTTTGAGACTCATGACATTTGCTTAGGCTATTTTATCTTCTATTTATCTTTTTTATTCAGTTCAGATAAAAAACAAAAAAAAGAAAATTTTAAGAACTCCTAAGAAACTCCTAAAAATGGGATTAACACATGCCGGGGAGAGTCACTTCATCGTACTCTTTAGGTTTTCTTTTTCCCTTTCGCATATATTGTTTTTTTCTGGTGGCAGATTTGACCCACGCTGAAAAGTAAACTCAGAACAGCTTTTCCCCTCTCCCTCCCCCACTGCTCGTGTTTTGTGGGGAAGATTAAATATTTCTGCTTGAGAACACCCTTTAAACTCCAAGATGACTGCTGTCACTGACACACAGACCCTCAGTGCACACACACACAAACACACACAGCCTTCCCCTCTCCTCCTCCTCCTCCTCCTCTCTTCTCTCTCTCTTTGGATGGATGGGGGGGGGCTCAGAGGAAGGGGGGGGGGGGGGGGTGGTGGGTGAAAAATATAATCTCCTGAAAAGAATGGGGCCCCATGGGATTTAGTCAAAGTGGGCCCTCTCTCTAGGGGGATGGGGGGGGGGGGGGGGGGGGGAGGTGGCGGATGGGAGGGGGGGTTGAACCCCAGGCCACTCCACACTGTAACCTGAACCAAAGGGGGGGGGGTTCCAATCTGTCAAATAATTAGCCGTTGTCGAGGACAAAGGTTTTATTTGCAGGAATTTCATACAGCTGGCATTGAATAATATGTCTCTGTATTGTGAAGGGTCATGGGAACATCATCTCTAACTGGTGGGCCATAAAAGGCAGTCAAATGATAATGAGAGAGGGGACTGGTAATTTAATTCCTGGAGCTTTTTTTTTTCTCCGTCATTCTCTTTTTGCACTCTCCCATCCAACTCATTTCTGATGCCTGTTCTAACGGATCGTATATTTGTTTTCTTGTTGCTCTTTCTATATCTCTGTTCCTTTCTGGATGATTGGAGAATATATGTGACAGCAGGCTTTACTGTAAAAATTATGTTTACTGTACAAATTGTATGTTTTGTACATACAAAACTTACTATTTGTACAGTAAACATAATTTGTAATGATCAATTTCACTTGACAAATCCACCCTTCAAGTGAATTTGTCCTTCAATGAATTCTGAATGAATTTTTCTTTAATCTTTGTCATCTTGTAAATACAATTCTTGACAAAAATATTTGCAAAGCATATCACTTTTTTTTCAGTTTTGAAAATATAATTGCTGCACTGATAATAAGCCAATTATTGCCACCATCTGCCTGTTTGTTACATTACAGAGGATATTTACCCTGTGAATTATTTATTGAGATCTTGAGCTGAGAAGTCAGTTAGTGAACAGATGTGAATGGGAAAGGGGTGTTAGTGTTGGGAGAGAGAGAGAGAGAGTGTGCGAGGGAGGGAGAGAGAGAGAGAGAGAGAGAGAGAGAGAGAGAGAGAGAGAGAGAGAGCGAGCGCGAGGGAGAGAGAGAGAGAGAGAGAGAGAGAGAGAGAGAGAGAGAGACAGACAGAGATTGAAAAGGAACAGTGGTAGAGCAAGAGAACAGTAAGAGAATGGATGAGAGAGACCCAGCAACCGGCTGAGCCAGTAGCCTCTGCCTGCCTCTTTTGTGTGCTAACTTTGACAGCTGGCTTCCCCCAAAATCCGGAGCCTGTGTGTGTGTATGTGTGTGTGTGTGTGTGTGTGTGTGTGTGTGTGTGTGTGTGTGTGTGTGTGTGTGTGTGTGTGTGTGTGTGTGTGTGTGTGTGTGTGTGTGTGTGTGTGTGTGCAGAGGCCCCCAAGGAGGTGAAGGTGCTTTTGGGGATCAGGAGTAAGTGCTCCCCTTGGATGCAGGTGAACGGGGTGCCCCCAGGCTCTAAGCGTTTGTGAGCTCATATATTTATGAGGGTTAGCGTTAGCATAGTCGCCCCCTAAACTGTCACTCCCCTGCCATATGCGTTGTGTTGTTTCAGTGAAGAGTGGGGCAAGGCTGAGGAGCGGGCTAGGCTATGGGGTTATGGGTAGGCATACACTGAGGCATGCCTGCTGGCTTGACTGCCTATCTTTTTCACCACTCACAGAAACAGACTGAACATGCCGTTTTCCTGACTGTTGTTGTCACACTAAGGCTTAGGGTCAGCAAAACTGCCTAAACTATCAAGTCCCTGCTTATAGCTGTGAAGAAGAAATGAGAAAGGTCCCTCCACCAAGAAGACACCAGATCCAAACCATAAAATGGACCATGTGTCCAGTCCCTGCCCACTGAGTGTCCAGACTGCCTCACTATCAGGTGACCTCTGACCCCAGAGGGGAGGCACAGGCAGGAAGTGGATGGTGTTTAAAGGGATTGATTGGTTTGCGGTCGGTAGATGACTGTTTATACAATGTCATACCAGAGGCTTGACCTTTGCCCTCCCCACTACAGGCCAGTGGGCTGAGGGCCTTGACCCGTGTCCATCAGCGACATTGCTAATTAACGTCAATAGCGCTAGCGTTTGGCTTTGAAATGATTTTTTTTTTAGCAAACATGAATCAAGCGTGACTGAAGACAAACAAATGTACTCTTCCCTAGTCCCTTGTAAATCATAATACTTCTTTTTCACATGAAAAGAAACTGGGCTGAGTGGGCGGCATTGTAAGCATCCCCACTGTAACTGCAGATTGAATATGCAGAATATATGTGTGTCTTTATAAATGTATTTAATTGTGCCTCTGTGCTTAGTTGTGCATAGGCAAACACATGCAACGTGTGTGTGCACATTTGCGTGTCTTTCTGAATGTGTTTGTTTATGTGTACACATTTCAGGTCAAATTCTATGACAGGATGGCTTGCATCTGTCGGCTGCTGCCGATCATCACCCCCCCCCCCCCACACACACACCACTCACACACACACACACACACACACACACACACACACACACACCCTCAGTGGATCAGCTGTGCGGGGAGGCAGCCAGCCCATGGAGGCCAGCGCTTCCTTTTAAGAATGGCTTCTGGATTACTGCTTCCTGCGATGGCCCTAATTATAATGCATACAAGCTTACAATTTCCCCGTCATTATTCCATACAGCTTCTCACGCGCGCTAATAAGAATGTGCACTGAAGCACAGCCCAGTGCCATAACTCTAATTTCTGCCTTTGCCTCACAGCTATTTATTGTAGAAAGAAAAGGAAAATAAGTAGGTATCCTCATTCACCCCCCCCCCCCCCAACACACACACACACACACACACACACACACACCACCACCACCACCCATAATTTAGATGATCGTCCACCATCATCTCTCTCATTAAGCTTTAAGGTGCACTAAATGTATAATGCTAAGCATGTGTGTGCAGCCTATTTGAATGCAGCAAATAGAAGTATAGAGGTACTATGTATGCCGTGTGTAGGGAAAGAGAGTACACGCTGGAAGAACTAAAGAAGGAAAGGAAAGGATAGGTATTCAGTGTAAATAAAACGCTGTCTCTGTAGTGTCCTTTTGGTTGCATAGCGATGATGTCAAAACTGGACACACACACACACACACACACAAAAGGCATTTTGCTGACACACTGTGAGTCCACATAGGGAGTCAGGTAGTCTTTGACACAGCAATTCATCCAAGGCTGTCTCTCTTTCTCTCTCTCTCACACACACACACACACACACACACACACACACACACACACACACACACACACACACACACGTGCTTGTCATCACTCAGTCCAAATTCCCTGGATTACAGTACATCTGACAGCATTTCATGTTGGATTTGGGGATAAGAGGGGAGGATTTTCAGTGCAAGCTCTCAGCTTATCTTGAAGCACTTTGCAGGAATGAGAGAGTCACACTGAATATAAACCTCAAGCTTTAGGTGACAGCTCTCTCTCTCTCCCTCTCCCTCTCCCTCTCCCTCTCCCTCTCTCTCTCTATCTCTGTCTCTCTCTCTCTCCCTCTCTCACTGCTCCTAGCTCTCTATTTCTTACTAATTATCTCTCTCACACACACGTACACACACTGTCATACTCTCTATTTCTCTCTCTCTTCCTCCCTTGTTCTGTCTCTCTATCTCTCTCTCCTGGGCCATGTTGATTTAGCTGCAAGTGGCTGCTTGACACAACACTGGCTAATTCCTCAAGGAACTAAATAAAGCTAACCCCCTTGCCTAGTTATTCTTTGGCGGGACTCTAGGGGAGCCCGAAAAAGGATGTATTTTAATTAAGCGAGCCGAGGGGCTTCAGGAATACTACGACCGCAGGAAACCCTGACGGAGAAGGCTGGGGAAGGAGGCGGAGGTGCCACAAACCGAACGCGTGGCTGAAAAAACTAATATTATTCAGCAGCGATAGTTAATCTGCCCTCAGCTGCTGAGAGAGAGAGAGAGAGAGAGCGGGTGCCGCAGTAATAGCCACAGCTGATCCACAGTCAGTATGGGAGCTGGAGATGATCGCTCTCTATTTGAATTTTTAAATGATTTCCTTGCATATGTCGGTCGGCATGAGTACTTCTGCATGGGTGTTCAATTACGTGCATTGTGTGCATTCAGGATTGTGTGTACTAACATGACTTAGACCCTATTTAGAGTGTAGTGAAAACAATGGAAGAAAAACCTGTATCACACACACACACACACACACACACACACACACACACACACACACACACACACGATGCTCTTAATCTAGACTGACAATGCTCAACACATAGATGTCATGACAAATGGATGTGGTGGACCTGTATTGGTTTTGTCCTAAACAAATTTGATCACGCGCCCGAAACCACATGTCTACTGACCTCAAGAATCAGTTAAAGAGCTCCTGCCTGAGGCTCTGACTGCGCACACCTCCAACAGAAAAGGAAATGTGGCGTCCCTGAAGTGCTCTCACCTATGTCAGGAATTAGAGCATATACTACTTCATTCGCAAATACACATTTTGATACAGCGTACCTTCACTGGAGTGGACATCCCACTGGACATGAGTGTCTCTTTCAAAATGACTACAGCCGGATGTGACTCCTGCCTGGCCGGATGAGGCATGATGGGACTTGGAGTTTTTTGCAGTGTGCAGCGGGATCACCGACAGACGTGTCACGGGGACAATGATGACAGGTGACCGCGTGCGGCTCGCGAGCCTGTCTCCAGCGTGGGTTAAAAGGGAGAAATAAAGAAATAACAGCGCCTACCTGAGAGGAATCTTGAAAGCGCCTTTTTTTTTTACTGGTGGGGGGAAAGATGGATTGCCTGAACTCTCCACCAATCACAAAACAACACATTGGCTGGAGCATTGATTGATGAAGTATTTAAGTCGTCAATCTCACATAACGTTTTTTTCCCCCTCTCTCTCTCTGTTGTAGGGAGAGGGGATGCTGTGTCTGCAGCATCACAGAGAGACTTGACTCAAGTAAAATATCACAGATTGCTCTACTCCCTTTGCTTGAACTCAAATTCATTGCACCTCTCTCTCTCTCTCTCTCTCTATCTATCTGTGTGTGTGTGTGTGTGTGTGTGTGTGTGTGTGCACGCACTCATGCACATTTTGTGTTTGTGTGCACCTTTGTGTCTCGTAGCATAGAGGGTGTTATTCATTTCAGCTCTCACTTCAGCCTAAAACCATCCACATAAAACGAAACTAGCCGGTGCTCAGACATACACAGTCACAATGAAAGTGCTCAATTTTACCTTCTGTGATAAAAAAGCTGCTTGTTTGGGTGGTGGGATGAGCTGGAGTATGTGGCACCATGGCACGCTTCCTCCACGATGACTGTAAGGAGAGAGAGAGAGAGACAGAGAGAGAGAGAGAGAGAGAGAGAGAGAGAGAGAGGATGGTAAGAGTTCTCTCTATGAGCCCTCCTGAGGGGGTGCAGGTTGGGGTGCAGGTGCGTCGGTGGGGAGCAGATTTTCGAGGGCTTCAAGGAACAGGATTAGCCCAGCTTTACTCTCAGTTCACCCAGAGGTCTGGAGGAGTCAGACAGAGGCCATCTGTACACACACCCAGACACACACACATACATTGATACACACACACACACACACACACACACACACACAATGCTCTTAATCCAGGCTGACATGCTCAACACATAGATGTCATGACAAATGGATTTGGTGGAAAGAGAATAAAGGAAATTCCTCATGGGGGTTAGTGTCGCACAAATTGACAAAATCTGAATGACTAAAAACTGAATATATAAACATACATACAGTATATATACAATATATATATATATATATATGTATATGTATAGTATTAGAAATATGGGATTGTGTTCAGTAAAGATGATTTTTTTTTTTTGCTACGATGAAGCACACATTGCATATTTACTAATTCATTGGTAATTTATTGATCCGTTTAAAACCCTATTTCATTCCAGCTCCCAGCTGTCCATTTACAGAGGCTCCGGTGAAAATCATTTACCACAATGGTATTGATTGCAATCATAATCGTCACTAACAATAATTGTATTGATCTGCCGGGGGGAACCTTCTATTCAATGCTCGCCAAAGCTCTGACCTTTCCCCTTTTACCCTGACCCCTGTGTTCCAGCCATACATAATATCATAATCACCCTTTTGTCCTCTGCCACTCTGGCCAGCAACAAGCCCTCCTCTCTGGGCTACTTAGCATTCACTTCTGCATAACAAAAGCAGGACCAGAACTGTTGCATGCATGATATTACTCTGCCAAGGTATTGATTGGGTCTTATGCAAAAAGGAGCCAGACTGTAAATATGTGTTTCAATAGCAGGCAGGATGGCTAGTTTCAGGAAAAGTGGTGGAGGTGGCACTCTAAAAATACTCTTTTCTCCCCCCATGTTGTATCTCTCTCTCTGAAATATGATCCTTCCCGAGCCTCTCCATAGCGCCTGGTTCTAATCAATGTGTGTGGCTAGCGGGATCCTCCTGTCTCAGCAAATTAATGACCTCACTTTTTCTTTGGTTTCATCCATTGATTTGTTTTATTAGCTCATTGATTTTTTTTTGGGGAGGTTCCTCCTGGTCTCCTTGTGCTTATCAATATGAGAGCCAACCACCAAAAATCCAGCCAAATTCCCAATCAGTCAATCACGTGCAGCTGTGTGTGGTGGCATCTCTCCCCTCTATGCACTGGGGACTGACTTGGGTTACAGAGTTTGACTCCGAATGACACATGAGAGTCATGAGTGTGTGTGTGTGTGTGTGTGTGTGTGTGTGTGTGTGTGTGTGTGTGTGTGTGTGTGAGCGTGAGCGAGCGTGTGTGCAGCGCAGGCTAAAGGGAACGATGGACTGTGAACAAAAGAGAAAGAAAGAGCAAAAACAACGTGAGAGAAAGAGAGCTAGAGAGAAGAATCGCAGCTCAAAGAATTTCATCAAACTTAGTGTTTGGGTTTCCGCCCGCCCGCAGGACTATAGGAATGTATGGATGCCATATGGATAGCATATCCTCCTCTCCTCTCCTCTCCTCTACGTGTTGTGCATGTGTGGGGCTGAGGCTTTTTGCATCTGTTGCTGTGGGCCGTCCACCTGCCCATTGTTCAGCGGGCCTATTACCAGCCGTGTCTGACCACTGCCTTTAATTCCCTTTGAAACCAGAACAATGGATAGGAAGTCATTTACGGCGAGAGTCAGACTCCACTTCACTGCAGGAATTACATCCTTTCATTCTCTGCCACTGAAGCGTTTTAGTGACGTGACCCGCCAGTGGATTGGCCAGGCCATGTATCTCTTCAGTCACTTGCTCACTCTCTCACACACACACACACACACATCACACACACACACACACACACACACACACACACACACACACACACACACACACACACACACACATCACACACATACACACACACACACACACACACACACACACACACACATACACACATACAGAAAGAGAGCAACAACATACACACAGGCATACATTCACACAATATTCTTTCCCAAAAGCACACAAGGAAAAGTGCAAGCACACACACCCACAATTGAACACACACACACACACACACCCGCACACACACACACTTACACAATAAGAAGCCCAGCCCTGGGTTCCATCTCTACAGCTTGCATGTCTGAGACAGTCCTCTCAGATTTATGTGCTCTGCTTTGCAAAGTGAAATGGAAGCAAACGAGAAACCAAATAAAAAAAAAAAGAAGTGCAAATGTTTGCTTGCTGTAGTTCGCCCCCTCATTCATCCCAGCAGCTGCCCAAATCCATTAAGACAAACATGGCCTGAATTCTCATGGCAGTGGTCGGTGACTACACATTGTCTCAAAAGAAACATCACAGGCATAATATTTCTGCCTGCTTCCAGACTGTTCTGCAGTGTGACAAGGGCTGGACTGTGAAAACAAGCTGAGGTAACAAAGTCATATAAAATGTCTGGACCCATCCCCCTTCTCTCTCTCTCTCTCTCTCTCTTACTCTATATCTTTCTCACCCTCTGTCATTCTCTCTCTCTCTCTCTTTCTTTCCCTCCTTTCTTTCTCTCTCACTCTCTTGCTGCAATCTAATGGCACCTTATGATATTTAATGAATGGTCTCTTGTCATAAGAAACAGGCTGTTCTCTGAGTGGACAGGATAAATTGGATGATATCCATGACAAGACTGATTTGAGGCCTGAGAATGTTCCCGTTGAGTAGCAACAGATAGGGCTCCTTTATCACGGCCCACTACTTCTTTCTTTTTTGTGTCTCTCTCTCTCTCTCTCTCGCTCGCTCTCTCTTTCTCTCTTTCTCTCTCTCTCTCTCTCTCTCTCTCTCTCTCTCTCTCTCTCTCTCTCTCTCTCTCCGGCTTGTTTATCCAGCTTGTGGGAATTCCTGTTTTCCTGAGGATGGCTTGGGCCGAGCCATCGGGGAACGTCTGTATTCCTGTCTCCCAGCTCTGTTCTGGGTTCTGGGTATGCAAGGCTGTGTGGACACACCTTTCAGTCTCTCTTCATCAGTGACACACACACACCAGGAAACCAAAGACACTCTTACACTCATGTACCCACCCCACCCCACCCTCTCCTGCCTTTTTCTCTCTCTCTCTCTTTTTCTTTTAACAGAACGTAACATATTGAATATGTAAGGAGATGGCAAAACAGACGTCCATTTCATTTGAAAGCTTATCTCATAGGGAAGTTAAGGCTGGTGCTAATTTTAATGACAAAATGGCTCCCCGCTATAATTGAAAGGCTTTGATGACCATTTTATGTGGTTGCAGGTCAACTGGTGTAAACACTTTTTTCCCCTTAAGAACAATAGTATGTTGCTATTAACAGCCTGAGTGCTTCTTGCATTTCCTTTTCTTTTTTCTCTTTTCTCTTGGAAACTGTTGATATTGCTTTCAGCGACGATATTTAGCTTTTGTTCCAAAACAAAAACAGCAAATCTAAGCCCAGTTCTGACACACTGGTCTAAAACACCAGGCTTCTCAATGGTCCTTGGTAATTGGTAATATTTTTTGTATATATGTTCATTTGAAATCGCATAACCCAGTTATCCATTTCTGGACTGCTGTTACATCTTAAAATCATATCAATTATTGCAATGGGTTCAATCCATCTCATTTTGTGAACCAAGAAATCCAACAGAGTCAAACATACAAATAACTATGTAACTAGTAAACTGACCAAATGAATGAATAAATACACAGAAAGAAAGTCTATCTCAATCATTCCACCCAGCATACATGACATCTCCCCACACACAAACATTAATTTGTTTTTCTGTTGGTGTGCTCCCACATTCCTCGCCCCAAAAGAATCAAGGCAGCGGCGAGGAGATTAACCAGTCTTTTCTATCTCTTTCAGGCGACTGAGAAGAGAAGAGAAGCGGGCTTGGCTCTCCACACTGGTCCGACGGCGCTGTCCTCTACACAGAGCAAAATCTGCCCCCATTTCCATAGTCCAATTCACTGTAGGCTTTATGGACATTAATTAGCATTTCTATTCACCACTCTCGAGCACTCTCTCTCTCTCTCTCTCTCTCCTCCTCCGCCTCTTCTCTCTCTCTCTCTCTCTCTCTCTCTCTTCTTGAAGTATTTCCTCCATGCTCCTGGCAGCAGTTTCCTGCTCTTTCATCTTCCCTTGTGGTGGGACTATTAGGGGAGCCCGTACCTGAGAGCGTTTGGGGAGGCCAGCTGGCTGGGCTGTGGACATGGACGCAGACGAGAAGGGCCCAAGGGGCTGGGACACGGGAATGCTGGCCTGGAATACCGTCAGGGTAATTACACCTTCTTCCGAAAGAGGGAATGTGGCAAGCATTAAGACACATACTGTACTGTACAGCTCTTTTTTTTTCCCCCTTTCTCTATGGGTTCATCATATCTGCTGTCTTTCAGGCGTTTCGTCTGTCACATCTCTGTCTATCTTTGTTGTCAGTATAAAGTCATGATGGATGTCTTGTTCCCACCTTTCTAACAACTCTACATTTATGTCCACCGGCAGCCATGACATGACAGGAGGTAATATGTCATCTGCAGTGTAAACTCTGTCTCTTTTATCTGTGAACTTGATCAAATAGCTGTGCTGTTGCTGTCCAGATCCCAGTGCCAGTGAGTTTTTGGTAAGTGTGTGTGTGTTTTGTCTGTGATCTGTGAGCGGGCACACACACACCAGAGTCACCTGACTGACTGCCACCGAAACCAGACAGTGGAAGGCAAACAGAAGTGAAATGGGGAAAAGGGTTTCAAAATGCACTGTACTGCACCAGTGCCATCTTATGAAAGTCGGTTTGAAGTTAGACCTAAAAGAGACCTGAGAAACCCTGCTGTGTTGGACAGTTACTTTGTGTGTGTGTTTGTGTACGTGGGTCTCTCTCTCTCCCTCTGTGTGTGAGTGTATGTGTATGCATAAGTGTGTCTGTGTGTGTCTGTGTGTGTGTGTGTGTG
>NC_045162.1:26269428-26286928 GCF_900700415.2 Clupea harengus | reverse complement strand
CTATCTTCCCTCGCTCTCACACACTCTTCTCCAGCTCTCTGTCCTTTACCCCTGTGTGCACTCTAGTCACTATCTCCTCTCTCTCTCTCTCTCTCTCTCTCTCTCTCTCTCACACACACACACACACACACACACACACACACACACACACACACACACTCCCTGTCAGAAAAACACGAGGCAGCCCCAGGCATTTACTGGCTGGATGATTAGCATATCATAGGACCAATCGACACAGCGGTTATCATGTTTCACAATGGCCACTACACTGCACACACCTCAGGGTCTCAGTGACAGGGGAGTCTGAGCTCAGAGCGCTGTTCAGCAGAGACCCAACACAGCTGCCACGGGAACTAGAATACCAACATTTGTTTCTCTTTCCTGACAGTCTGAAGGTATAACATTTCAATGAAAGGGGAAGATATTTGATATAACAAGGATTTTTTTTTTTCAAGGCTAAAACTGTCCCTGAATGTAACACTTTTATTTTGAAACATCGTGCAGTGTTTTTCCTGTCTTTGGCAGCATATGGTGGACAGACAGACAGTACTGAATCAGTCAAGGGCCCAAATGGCAAAGTCGAAAAAATACATGAACTTCTTGATAAATAAATCCTCCCCGTGACCGAATGGAGTGGGGACTGGGGGTGTGGGGTCGTGGAAATTATGACTGCTGCTCAGAACGGCATGACGCCGAGACAGCCCCGGCTCTCAGACACGCTGTGCAGATTTTAATTTGGAGGCACCCTCACCACTCGGCAAAACTACGTACCCCTCACCTCATGGTTGCAAGGGCTACAATTAACGGCCAGCCTCTTCGGCAAGGGAACGTGGCTGGAAGATATCCCCCTGCCTAAGCCCCTCTAAGCCAGGCAGAGACGCGGCAGCTTTCCCCTCCCTAATCAAGCATGGCTGCTCCAGGTGGACCAAGGACCCCGGGTTATGATGCATTTGATCCTATATTAAAAGGGCCCGGTGCTGCGGGGGTTGGGTGGTGCGAGTACGAGTGTTTCACGGTTCCTAGTACATCATAAAAGGCAAAAAATTGGAATATTGGATGAATGTTTTGTCACGCTTCGCACTGGGAGCGCAAAGCCCGGATCAGTCCGAAAACCCATGTCCTCCAGCTAATCGAATCCAAGTCCGAGTGCCATTAGTGAAGCCTGGAGAGCAAGGAGACCACACCACACATGACTACAACAGGGCAGGGATGGGGGGAGGCGAGGACAGACAGACAGACAGACAGACAGACAGACAGACAAGCTTAGAAAGAAAGTTTTGAAGTAGTAAATGTAAAGTTGGCCATCAGTGTGTGCTTTCAACTTTCAGCAGGTCAAAAGTCATATTAAACAGGTATTCTCTTATACATATATATAAGTTATAAGACTAAAGTAAAAAAATAAACATGCATGTTCTGTTCAGTACTTGTACGGGTACTTTTGACTCATCATTGACTATATCTACTGTGTACATGTAGACTGTATGAACTGCCTTCTCTTCCCCAGAGCCCCTCCCCCAGCCAAGCGAGCCTCCCAATGTCATCCCGCGCACCTAACCCCCCCCCCCCCACACCCCCCCATGCAAATTAGAACTTCACACACGTAGCGGCAAGCTGCCGGCTGTTCGGCGATTTCACACGACCAATTAAGGCTCTCTTGGCAGTTGTGTGAACAGTTTCATTAGAGGAGATAATATTGCAAAGTGAAATGATAAGCAATCATTATGATGAATGCCCGGACGTTACATTACACGTTAATGAGGTGTAAATGATCCCATTATTTTTTTGAAAGAGTGCAGATTAGATTAAAGGCGAGTGGACAGCACTTCTCCGTGTTCAGACAAGTTAGTGCTAATTAGGCCCCCATCTCTGGGAGCAAATGAGCCGCAACCCTTTGGTAAACAATTATGCTTTCATAGCTCAAGGCAAGGTGGACAGCCGCAGACGGATGATGGCACGCACACATGCATGGCAGCGCAATCGGAGAGGAGAAATCTGTCCCTTATTCATTTTTACTAATCAATGCAATAAAAAAAAGAGATGAGCATCGCTCTCACTCTCACTCTCTCTCTCTCTCTCTCTCTCTCTCTCTCTCTCCTCTCAAATGCCGAATTACTGTAAAGTCTTAGAGCCGCCACTTGTACAAGTGCCCTACGTGTTGGAAAAAAAAGGCAATGCTATGACTTTGAGTTTGATATATTGTGCTGGGAAATACTGTTACCACCATTAAAGTATAAATCCCTTACCCTCCAGCCATTCACAATGAATTATTATCATATCAAATGACATTCACAGTTAAGATTTCATATATGATATTTCAGCCTTACATGCAGTCAAATATCATCAATGCAATTTCAATCATTATGCTATTTGAGCAGAGAATGTTCAGCATTTGCATTTTAAGTCCGTCCTCTGAAGAAGCAAACGCATGAATGATTTCTTGTGTAGTAGAAACTGACTCAGATTAGTGTTTGTATCTGTGGGGACACTAAAATTATAGATTATTTGTTTTCAGACCGAAAAAGGACTCAAGAAATTATCTTTTTAAATGTACAGTAAATTCTATATAGATTTAAATGATTTCATTCAATATGGCTTATCCCATCAATAAAAGCCCAAAGTTGTCAAACCCTACATTACACTACATCCTTTCTTAAAACGAGCCATTCCTTCCCCCATTTCAAATAACCTTTGACCTTAAAGTGGGACTACAAGTGCAGGTGTTTAAGAAGTGTTCCAAAGCACAAGGTTAAGAGTTCAACTCCATGGCAGCTAAGACACTACAGTGGCAGCTTCATAAGCCCACATTTGTAGACACACTGAACAAACAATCCACTGTACAAAGCTCAAGCACCTTCTTCCTGTCTTGCTTTGACAGTGCCCGTGTGTGACAGTAAAACCAAACTTTAATCAGCACTAAGAACTACGTGCCCAACTCAGACACGTCTCTGAACTTGACTAACATGCTTCTAGTGTTTCTCGTTACATCCTGTATCGTTGAACATTGGTCGACCGGGAAAGAACAATTTAGATCAATCAAAAATAATACATATTTTTTGTTGGATTTATGGCCATGGATCTCAGAGCCTAAGGTGCCATGTGAAACAGAGTACTTTTAGTCTACTGATGATGATGATGATGATATCAGCCGCTGCAAGCCATTTTGGTTAGTGCATACCGAGCAATTTACCTTATATATCTTAACACTTCAACAGCACTCACCTTTTTTAGAATTTAACTAGAATTTATGTATTTATTTTTGATGAATGCTCTGGAAATATAGGTTGCAACTGTATACATGATCTAACTCTTCCTGAGTCTCTTTAAATATGCTTGCAATGACCAAGGCAAATAACAGACACACACATACACACACACTCACACACAGACAACAGATAACATGGCCTGTTCTCTTTTCCAAACCAAAGACACCAACAAATTGTGAATTCTCACAGGATTTTACACCATCAAAGTAGCCAATCACTTCTCACTGTTTTTGCTTTCTAAACAGCACCATTAAGTAAGTAAGTAGCGTCCCTATCTTAACACAGGCTTGGTTCGGCCCGACGTTCCTATCTTAACACAGGCTTGGTTCGGCCTGACGTTCCTCAGAAACCTACATGTGTCACCTTGAGCATTCTATGCTTTCTATGTCGATTTGCATGACAATATCAGCCAAGACTGCACAGAACAGCCTTACCTTGCACCTGTGTTCAAGTGACAACCACTCCAAGAGCTTTATATTCCCTGAGTGGTTTTTGTTTTTGCCTTTGAAAAAAATGACACCATCCAAGGGCACCATCTCTATTAACTCTATTAATTGAGACAGTACTTTGATTTCAAAGTCACCTTACTATGCGCAATCATTCCAATATATTTATTTTTAGTGCAAGTGTTCTCTTTTCATACATAGCAACACAATCTTTTGTGAAGACCAATCTTTGACTTGTTTTGTTGATGTTGTTATTTTCTTATTCCTTTCGATCAAGGTGAATTTTAAGCATTCATCACCGAGCAGAATTGCACACAGCTCTCGGGGACAAGGCTTGCACACTGTATCACACACGTTGATCCAACATCTACGCGTTGCTTCTGGTCGAGCAGCTCTTTTGCAAGGGTGGCCTGAGCACTCCATTGGTGGTGACACAATCTCAGCCGCACAACGCAAATACCAAGAAGAGAGGGACGCAAAATAAAACATACAATTTCAGAGACACAATGTGCAATTCAGAAAGGCCCGCAATTAGAGGCGTCACAAAGGATCAAGCTATAACTCATCTCAACCTCGCGGATACCCCTAACTCCCCCATATTGAAACATACACTCACACAGACACACACACACACACACACACAAACTCACTGAGTAGGACAGAGCGTCCATCGATTGAGCCGTGGGTGTTCTGAAGAGAGAGAGGGAGAGGGAAAAAAGAAACCAGAAGCAGCCACGTTCCTCTCATTAGATAAGCGTTTATGGCTTAAAGATCGCAGGGCTGTGGGACCACACTCCTGGCTCTCAAACTGCACAGAGCTCAGCTGAGCCACGTCAGTCGTCTGTCTCGGGAGCAATTGATTTCATACTCTTCCCTGTTTTTTTTTCTCTCCCCCTCCCGTGCCACAAAGATGTGCTGAGATTATGACAAGAAAAAACATTTCTGTAATCCCCGTCGATGGAGTTATGTTTTACAGACGCCGGGCCCCTTATCGTTGATTGATAACACTTAACTCAAAAACATATTTAAGCATTAGGAACGTCAATATTTTGCCGGCGACTGAAGGTGACCCTTTGCTCCTCTGTTTGCTGTGTGTGTGCGCACAGGGGCTTGCTGGTAAATTTGTAGGGGTGGCTATGTGGGGAGGCTATTATGGATTTGCTATCTTGGCCTGAAGTGTTTGTGGCTGATTATGTGATTAAATCAATAATAATTTCTGTTTGGGCTCCTCGGCTCCTCTGCCTCATCTTCTTTTTCCTGTGTAGCTGAGCGGAACGGCCTGCTCAATCACACACACACACAAACACACACACACACACACACACACACACACACACACCGACACACACAGACTCCAGTTCTCTCAATACGTTACTCAAACAAATACGTAACACATGCACATACACACACACACAGACATGTACAGGTTCTCAGTATGTAACTCACACACACACACACACATACACAAACACAGACACGCAATCACACTTTCTTGCTCTCTCTCTCTCTCTCTCTCACACACACAAACACACACACACACACACACACACACACACACACACACAGACACACACACCAGGTCTCCTTCCATCTTTCCTACACAAAGACACAAATAGCCAAGGCCCTTCCAAGCACACACAGAGACAGAGAGGAAACCACAAAAGTCAAGCAGATCCTATGAAAATAAATGCATTTTTTCAAATGCCAGATGTGATGCTGGTCAACAGGACAGAAGCAGCTGTGAGGAACGAGCAGTGGGAAACGAGCACGGATCTACTGTAGCTCTCTCCTCCCTCCCTCCGCACCTCCTCTGCCCCTCCACTGCACCTCTACTGCTTCTCATGCTCTACAGAGGCCCAAGAGAGAGGTCCTCCTCCACTCAATACGACATCACATTCGGTATCTCGGTGCCCGTACTTTGTCAGTCAAGAGGAAGATCTGATCCGATTTGCACTGTGTTAAATCTCAAGCATGAAACTAGTTCATCTAATCTGGTTAGTACGCTAGTTCTGCTGAGTGCCAATATGTTTAGCAATTATGACGATGAAGGATGGGATCATTTTGTGGTCTGAGGTCCTAGCAATGGTCTTTAATGGCCTATGAATTATTTCCACTACTGATAAAAGACAGACAGAAAGACACATCGTGTGTACCAGTCAATACACTTTAGAATACTTCTTTAGAAGTCTCATGATTTTGAACAGCCTTTGACCGGTGTAAGACAACATAGCGGCACCTGAACGTCCATGACATTCTGCCAGCGATCCTGATATGCACACTGGTCTGCGGTTACTGTGTCACCCGTGGGTTGAGTGGGAGGACAGCCTTCGAGGATCAATTCAGATGGGCGCTTGTTAGGATATTTGAACCAAACCATTCCTCCCACCAGTCCGATAATTGCCTCCTGCCCATCACCTAGGCTGTTATTTAAGCCTCCTGCTGTGTCTTGGGATCATCAGGATCTCTCCACAGACATACATGGCAGTTGTTTCATGTCCACCTTCGTGACATAATATTCTCTTTCTTTCCTAGCACCTTCTTTCTGTCCGTTTTCCATCAATTCTGCCCTTTTTCCTCTCCTTTCTTTCTTTCTTTCTTTCTTTCTTTCTTTCTCTTTCTCTCTCTCTGTGTCGTTCACAGGGGGGCAGTGTTTTGGCGCGGAGTGGTGCCAAGCCGCCCTCCTCAGGAACCACAAGTGCTCTCCTTCCTGGCGCTGCCAGCTTTTTCGCTGTTGTGTCTAGACTGCAGGAAATGCAAAATTACGTTTGTTTACAACCAACAGGAACTGCAGACACAGGCCCTTGTGTGTGTGATTAAGGAGCCCTTTTCCCAGAGAGTGTGTGAGGAAGGTATCTGCGCTTGGATTGGCTGAGTTGTGGAAGTCAGGGTAAAGCTGGCTAAAGACACTGGACGTCATTAGCATTCTCTCCTTGGTGTGTGGTTTTCTTACGAAAAAGGTAAGAAATAGATCTTTGATATTGATCACGCGATTGACTATATGACCTCAATAGGTATTTGAATGGCTGTTGAAGAAATCCACAGTATTTAATATGTGGTTTCAATAATAAAAAATGAATTGAAGATGTTTTATAGTGTTGATTATAATCATACTGAATCCAGCCACTGTCAAACAAGCTAGGTAGTCGTGTTCTAGATTGCAAAACAACACTTTGAATGAGCTAAGTGTGTTAGAATGAACTTTACGCACAAACCAAAGCTGGAGGTGGTCTAGGCCTCCCTGCCTAACAGCTCTGCAATGGTGTGTGTGTGTACGTGCACGCATACGCACTCTGTGTTAGCTCAGACGCCAGCGAGATTCCCTCAGCACCCTCTTTAAATCTATACCCAATAAAAATCAACGCCGTCTGGAAAAACAAAAGCCGGTGAAACATCTGTAAAACATTGATTTTGCACATTGCGAACTAAGTGCATATCTAATGAGAAAAGAAATCATTTTTGATTAATTAACCCAAAAATTGGAGGATCCAAAGGCACCGCAGGGGAGATGACAACCGCGGCCGGGCTGAAGGCGTGATCAGAGCCGGGTATTGGTCAGGTGTCCCTGCTGTTCCCAGCTACTTCTGGCTCAGTGGGGAGAAGCCTGAACCCAACAGGCAGATAAACAAGACGCGACACTCTGCTGCACACACACACACACACACACACACACACACACACACACACACACACACACACCCTGCTAACTGCACCAACAAAGGCTAGGCATTGGCTTCAACAAATAGCTTTCTTGCTTTGTTTCCTATGGAAGAGGTTTCAACAAAAATGCTGTACAACAGACAGAGCAAGGAATTGTGATTCTTAAAATGGCTTGATACACAGAGTGCGATTGGAATAGAAAATATATACCTGCAGTTAGTTTTTTAAATGTTTGTGGGGAAAATGTTGTCATCCATTTGCGATATTAATGACAAGAAAACAAAAATGGCTCCCAGACAAAGCAAGAAGCAAACATATCAAGAGAAAAATGTGCTGTGAGATGTTTACGCACAGTCTGATTACATCTGTTCTCATTCTCACATCCCATGGAAAACTGTAAACTATAAACACACACACACACACTTTTTCCTTCTCTAATTGTCATACACATATATGCTGGCACTCATGCCCACACACACACACACACACACACACACACAAACACACACACACACACGCACACACACACACACACGCACCCACACGCACACACAGAGCGGATATAAGTAAGCAAACACACAGCAAAAGCAACACTGAGATGACAGGAGCTGAGTTGCCTCACTGCCAGCTGCCTCTCCCCGACCCAAACACAAACACAAACACAAACACACACTGTCTGTTTGCGCACAAATTACTTGAATTACTACAAAGCAATGTTTGCTTCACTCATTTACAATCTATCTCACGCCACCACCAGTACAACTATGACAGGCCTCAACATCACAGAGGTCTCGTGCCCGCTTAAGCGTAGCATATCTCAGTGTGCTGTACCACTGTTTGTTGTACCGTCAGTCTGTCATATGGCTTTGGTTGGACGTAATTAGAGTAATTCTATTTAAGGCACCCAGTCTGAAGGTGCGGGGAGAGGGAGGTAGGGACCCTGGCGTGGAGGGCCTCGCACACACACAAACAGGCAAGACAGTGGGCCATTGTAAAGCCACTCCGCATCACCTCTGAGATTTACGAGTATGGACACTCTTCCCAGAATGCAATGTAACACCAACAGCCCCTCATAAATCCTATGTCACTGATCACATACACATACGTATGCACACACACACACACACACACACACACACACAAAGAAAGGGCTTAAGTTTACATTTTGTAATACATTTAGCAAAACTTTTAGGTTTTTGCATTTCACAAAAAAAGCTTTCTCATGACTTGGTAGAGCATCTAATGGGTATCTTACCGTACATTTGGCTATCAATAAGGTGTTCCTCTCTGAAAGTGATCACGTCTTTATAGTCATGTTTGGTACTTTGTTCTTTACATACAGTACATCTGGTAAAATCGGTAAAATGTCCTGATTCTTACTTCAAGAAGACCTTACAGAAAAGAGAGTTGCAAGTCTTGAGACCCCAGCCCATGTGAAAGTCAGACAGACTTGTAAATAAATAAATATTTGACAGATTTGTACTTCTCACTCCTGACTGTGGTTCTAAATCTGGAGACATGTATTGCACATCACTCAACGCTGTGCTAAGTGAGGAGTCACAGCTCGACAACGAGTTTACATTTGTTGGGAAATTCTTCAGATGCTTTGCATGTTTTTTTTTATTGCACATATTTGGCCTATTTGAGATCACTTCCTCAGCCTCCATCCCCCAGACCCATCTCCCGTCTCGTGTTTATAGAATCATAAACGAGCTCCATTATAGGGGTCTGCGGAGACAGACTAATAAGCAGATTAATAATGCATCAATCCATCTCTTGTGCAGTTAATTAGATAAAGCTATAACCCGCCAGCGCAATGGATACTGCACATATCAGGGGTCACACAGTTACTACTCAGGAAGTGTCTTTGTAAATTCCAGCTTGTAAAGAAAATGAATCTAAGGCAGTATGATAAAAAAAGACCCAGTGTATGAAAGAATTCAGCTAAGTCACCCACGTCCTCACAAGCCCATGTGTGACACATAATGACATCATCCAAAGAGTAATGTCTGACTGAACCCCCTCTCCAACATATACACCACAACCGCCCGTCCGGGTAAACACATCTACGTTCATAATATACACCAAATCAGACCTGAAACACATTCCTCTTTCAGGGCTCTCGTAAACTCTTATCTTTACGAGTCACATCCCGCGATCTGGGTGCAGTGATATTGAGCATCATAAATTGCGTTCATGTCTTAATTTGTAATTTATGAGGGGCTGATGTGTCCTTTTGAAAGAGCAAAGAGAGAGACAAGCAACAAAACAGACCCCCCCCCCCCCGTCCAAAAAAAAACACACCACCAGATGAATGTGGCCTGTGAATCACACATTTCCATGGCAACCAGGGCACCACGCCATGCCTTTGAGGGACTCTACAGGGTGACAAGAAAGGCCATTTTTACAAGGTCCGGATCTCTGGGCTACCTCACATCCTGGATCTGGGCTTTTCTCCGTCCCACCGAGAGGATTTCACCTCATCAGAACGGAGGGATTTCCACATTCTTCAGTCATTGCCCTTTTTTGTCACGTTGTGGAAGCAATACCAAAATATTAGCTGCCTTTCTAAAGCAAAGAAGTTCGAGTCCATTTATGATTACATAGGTAAGGGTTAAGTGTCTTAAGCCAGTAAAAGGGGACATTATTGCATAAACTATAAAATAAGAATGACATTTTTTCCTTTTAATAAGATTTATGAGAAGAGCCGCAATACTTCTACAGAACTAAGGAAGAGGCTAAGACACTCAAACAGAGACCTGAAGTTTCTGAATTCTCCGTCTCCTCCACACTTGACCTCAGATGCTTCAGTAAACTGCTCCTGTACAGTAAGGCATCCCATTCTCGTGTTGGACTTCGTGTGAAAAACACAGTCATAAACCAGCATCAAAAAAATGCACACAAACAGGAAACCTTCAAAATAATAAATCAAACCAAATTATGTCCCCCAAATCCCCGTGCTCTGCAGATCATATTTTCTCAGCTATGAAAAACGAAATAAAGAACTAAAAACTAGAGAAAAAAAAAAATCATTCATATTAAATTTAACTCCGGTAATTCCCTTAAATGAGCCAAGCCCACAGAGATGAGCAAGAAGCCTTGGGAAGATGCTTTCACATGACATTCCACAGCTGTGTGTGCGTGCATGTGTGTGTATGCGTGCGTGCGTGCGTGCGTGCGTGCGTGCGTGTGTGTGTGTGTGTGTGTGTGTAAATTAGTGTGTGCGTGTGTGCGTGTGTGTGTGTGTGTGTGTTATGTGCATGCTGCCACTACGGACACTTGAGAATGGCTCATGAGAATCCCCAATCACCCGCCTCGCTCCTTTCCACAACCAGGGAAAGGGGGACTGTGTGTGTGCGCGCCCATGCTGTAAAACACAATGGCCTCCCAATGTCTGAATCAACGGCAGACACTCGTGGTTTTGTCTCGCCGCTGAATGGAGCTGGAGTGGAAGAGTAATCCCTGTTGTTCATTCGTGTCTGAGTAAGACCCCCCCAGAGTGGCCCCGGCGTGTCCTGTGGAACTGCACGCTCATCAAATTAGTTTGTAAATCATAACGGAGACAACATGTTTAAACATAATACAAGTCTGTATGAGGATATAAGCACTGGGTCCATGGAATTCCCAACTGAATCTTTGCTCTGGTCAGTGTTTTTACACACCGTGTTCTACATTGTGTGCACGATTACCACGTGGACGACATTCCATTTCAGGTCATGGTATGATTTCATTTAGTGGGAATTTTCTTTTTTTATTCTTAATGATGGCACACTCAATAAAAAAATGTTTACATTTATTCCTACAGTAGGGGACTTTTGCATTATAGGCATAACGAGATAACACAATGTTGTCATTACTAGATTGAATCACAGAGCTCTCATTCGAGATTGCATGTCATAGATTAGCCACCACTCCACGAGTGACACATGACCAAACGCCTCATAGATAACACACAAAGCATGCCGAGACAAACTCATTTATAAGATATGTGATAAGGGAAAAATATGCAAACCAAACAAAAGGTTCACGGGGTCAACTTTTTTTCATTTTCACCATCAAGATACAAAGACACTGAATTTTCTTCCTTGTTTTATCAAAAGGGCCACATGGGTTTAAGAAAAGGCCAAGGTTGTGTCTTTCAAGGTGGAAGGGACCACGTATCTCATGGTGCGCTGTTAGCACGCTACGGACTTCCCCGATTAGGCTGTTGTGAAATGTTATCTCAATAAGGCTTTTGTGCAGGCACACTACCCTCTCACTCATTTCTCGGGATAGATGAGGACAGCAGGAATGACTTCTGTCCTAACAGTTGATTCAAATAAAATAAAATAATTAAGAATGTTTTAAAAAAAAATGTGAGGAATCAGCCCAGGCATGAGTTTTCCTCACATAATAAACTGTTGTGTTTCCAGCAGGGTGCAGCTCTAGCTTTGCTTACCATGACTTCCTGAGCTCCACACTTTCTCAGTGAGAAATCCAAACTTCACAGAGGGCAGCAATCTCACTCTCGCTTGTCCTCCTCATCATCGTCACTGGTCGTCTGGATGCGAAGTGAGACAGTCAGAGAAGACCACATCAAAAAGAGTCACAACATCATAGGTATATGTGTTCCTCTTGTGAGCAGCACTTTCATTGTGTCAACGCCTTTACCGACTCTTTCTCTTGGTGTTCTCATTGTAGCCATCTGACTTCGGGTCCCCTTTATGTTTCCAATTAAGATTCTTTAACATGCTGCCGGAACAATTAGTCACCACGGTGACGCGCGACTTTGATCTTTCTTTTCTTTTTTGTTTAGAAGTTCTGTATCTTTATGATTCCACTATTAGGATGACATGCCGTGCCCTGCAAGGCCTAAGAAGTAAACTTGCACACAGACTGATACTTTGAAAAGTTCAACTTTGTTCATTATCTTTCTCTCTGATTATTGCCTTTTTGTGTGTCACCACAGTGAAATCTTCCTAAGCAATTATCCACCAATCCAGTATTTCTCATCTGTTATTTTCAAAGCTAACCTCAGTGTAGCTGCAGTATAATTCTATGTTTAATGGTGAGTTTTTCCACTGTAGTTTCCATTACATGTATTAAACATGTCATTTTCTATAAAAGTTTAGCTATAATTGTCTCACAATTACAATTTGCAGCACATTACAGGGAAACATCAAACTATCAAATCGCCTTTTTTTAATGACACAAAAATGTCCATGCCTGGCCACTGATAGTGCCACTACCACTTTGCAATTATACTTGCATTCAGAAGGGGGAGAAAACAACTACAAGGGAACAACTCAGATGCAAAGACTGACGTAGCAAGCAACTTGAGTAACATTAGCCCACTCCCCAGTAGTTTTAAGGTAGCTGTTTTATGCCTGGTTAGAGATGTATAAAATGAGTTAAATAAGAGAGATGAAATTGGAAGCAGCCAGCCCAGGTGTGGCCAATAGACTATGCTATATTGGAAACTGTCTGTGATTGAAGTGCCAACATGTCTAGCGTGTAGGTCAAGTGTCTGACAAAGGGAGACCGTTTCTCAGTTTTTCGGAAGAAACACCTCAAGCCAAGTAGAGATGAGTTATTTTCAAACCTGTACGTACCTGCTAGTGTCATCAGTAACAGTAGCCAACAACTTTGCAGGGCTACAAGTGAAATGTTAGCTGCAATCTTGTTTCACTTCCTTTCCAGCTAGTGTGAAAGTTCCATTGCATCTCATTTCTTTGACACTATCAATTTTATCACAGTAGTAACAGATCTTGGTCAAAAGGTGATTGACTGCAGATCCATACCTATTTTGCTAGGTAGCCTATATGAGATTATGAGAAGCCTATATTATGATTATGAGAAGATAGCTGTGATAGCTAGTTCGCTAGCTGTCTGATGTTACGAGTTACCTCAGTAAGTAAAATATATTAGGCTATTGAAATATTCTCCACATGGTGTGTTCATCGACATGAATTGTGGAGAGTAATTTAGACTAGCCCATTATACGCAGTTAAGTTTTTCCTCAACTGAATACAGACCCAAGAGATTTAATGACAAATACAAGGTATATCTTTGGGTACAACACGCAATGACAAAATATTTTACTGAACAGTGTGGGAACAGTAACATTGTAGCATTGTAACTGGGATATGGGACAATGTTTTCAGACAGCATCCACACCAGTTTAACTGAGTTTGACGAAAGTTAGCAAAGTTAGCAAAGCAACAGATGTCATTACTGCTTTCATCAGTTGGAAACACATGGCCATTTGTCATTGTTTATAATACATCATCAGTGTTATTGGATTAGACCACCAAATGGTGTCTGAATTCCCTAATGTCTACTAAGTTGGCTAACTCTGTACACATATCACTGAATGCTTTAGATTCCAAACCAGAGAGTTCTCTCAAGACGATTCTTCACTTCAAAGATAAAGAAAAAAAATCCCTGAGGTTAACAGTCTTAGTTTATTTTTAGCACAACCGACAAACGGGCATTAATGCTGTCTCCTTATCTTACAGTGAGTTTGTACTGCAGACATGGAGCAGGTCTCACTCAACAGTGACGGGAGATCCATGACTTTGCATTTGTTGAAATATTCTACGTCTGCAATTAGCGTTGGGTCAAATGTAGAGGGGGGGAAAAAAAACAAAAGCTGTAGGAAAATTAAGTTTGATTGATCTCTGCCATGCGCTTCTACAGTGAGAACAGAGAGAGACGTGTCTCCAGACAAAAGGTCTCGACACAAGAAAAGCAAAGTTCAATTAAGAGAGGCAGAGGAGGAGAAAAAAAAATGCATTGATTGATAAGAGAGCATCTTGAAATGGGCCCTTGAGTGCTGAGGGAAGCTCCTGTTCTGGTGGCCCAAATTCTTAAGGGAAATTGATGTTAATTGGCGTCTAGACATTTTATTACTGGCACTGGAGACTGATGTCTATCTGTCCATCTATCTCTCTTTTTCTTTTTCGTCTTCCTCCCATTTCAGCATTTCATCAGGCCATAAAAAAAGTTCTGATGCGACAAGGCCGTTTGATCATTAATTTGAGTGAGGCGGATTAGTGGGAAGTGACCGCGTGTCACATTTTCTCCCTCTTTCTCTCTCTCTCTCTCTCACTGTCTCTGATTTCATCTATCTGTCTAAATGACTTTTTTTTTAACTCTTTCCTCAGGGCTCAATGGGAATTTGTGTACTGGCCACTATTTTTAGCACTATACCAAAGGACCATCTGTGGCCTGAGAAGTGTCACTGTATGAGCAAAGTTTATTTGAAAAAAAAAAAAAAAAAAAAAAGGCCAGGGACCAGAAAAGAAGCGGGTTGTGCGGTATACTTCCCAGCTGTGTTGGGACTTTGTGTTGATGTGGAGGAATTTCAATAGTTTCCTTCATTTTGAAAGTGGTGGCTATGCAATCAGATTGTGCCGTTATGTGTTCCAGACGCCGTTGCGCAAAAATTACGCGCCCGCTAATATGAGCCGTCACGCCTGTTATGGCACCATTTGCATTTTAACTTTTAACAGAATGGAAAGAGCACTTAGAGGTGGGGCAGGAGGAGAGGACATTAATGTAATGTTATGTATGAGGAGCAAGGAAGGCAGAAATACTTTTTGGTGGCAAAAGAGTTGAGCTACCAATGGTCAAGAAGCACACCTAGAGGTGAAGCACATCATGAACAGATCAATCATCTACCTTGTAAAAGTACCGGTTTACTCATCAAAACATGTGTAACTTCACAGCTGATGTTCTGAGTTTCTTTGTTTATTTATTTACTTGTTTATTTATTTATGTTGTTTATCAGCTACTTACATTCGAGTGCGGTTCAATAATGGAGAGGCCTTTTCTTTTTTCGTTTCGTTCGTTTTACTAAATTCAGGCCGGACAGACAGGCTTTGTGGCACTTCCTGATGATGGTAGAGTGTCTGTGCGCACATGTCACTTTTTTTTAGTGGAAAATTACAGCTCTGCGCGCAGCTCCTCAGCGGGATCCCCATTCCAAAGTAGATTTGATCTGCAAATCACAATTATTTTCTTCATGTTCAATTTTAATTGGCTTCCCTGCTGTGATTAAGAAGACACTGTTCTATTCATAAATGTATTACAGGCAGGAAATCATTAACTTATTTCATACGGTGTGAGTGGGGGGGTTATTGACATAATAACACTATCCAGGCATTCTGAAAGACTCTGCCCATCATCCAACACAATGATGGTCGGCAGTGCCATTTTTTTCACCATGATCTCTGTGTGCTTGAGCCGCGTGGCAGCTTTTGAATGATTTGAAATCCACTGTTAATACCACACATAAGTGCTAGGAGGCTTTTTTCAGGGGACCACAGGGACCAGATTTATGACACCCAAACAAGTAAAACAAAAGGGCCAGATGTCATAGCAAACGCTTTCGAGCGCGTGAAAAGGGGGAGGGAGAAAAACACGATAAACAAATCTGTCACGATAAAGACAAAAAGAGATAAAAAAAAAAACGTAAACAAAAACGGCAAGAGGCGCCAGTAGCAACTGAAACCACTGCCATAGCGGGAGACGGCGACGAGTGTATAGCGGATCTTGAAAAGAAGGAGAGAGAGGGGCTAGCTGTTTACTAGATGAATAATATGCCTCTTTAGATTATCTCACAAGTGAGACTTCCTACAAAGTTTATGACTTCAGATGCTGGGAGTCCACACCAAGTCAAAGAATCAGACAGTTTGCACAGATGGTGACCACCCTCGGTCAACATTCAAATAAAATCGGAATGAGCCACCCCTTTTTCCATCTCTCTCTCTCTCTCTCTCACACTCTCTTTCTCTCTCTCTCTCTCTCTCTCTCTCTCTGTGAATGCATGCAGACAAAGATAAAAGGTTGGGGTGTAAAAGTATTTAAGTAGGCAGAAGTTGTAAAGGCCTAAAAAGAGAAACTCCATTCACTGCTTGTGCAATCCTTTCTGCCTTGTTGAACTTTATTAAATTCTGTCATTCTTCCCTTCCTGTCTGGACCCCTTTTGTTGGCTCCCTCTCATGCGTGGCTCACAGATTTTTTTTTTCACTTTGGTGGGTGAGGGGGAAGGGGAGTGCGGGGATTTGTTGGTGGTCATACCAAAGGGCACCAACGATGCACAGTTATGGACAGGTTCATGGCTTTCAGAACTCTGGTCCTGAGGCACGCGCCGGCCGAAGGCCTAAATAATGTCATGGGAGTTGGTCTTGTGATGCTCAGCCAAATCAGTCTGCTTGTCAAGCGCTTTTCACGGCATAGTCATTTTAGTAGAGTTGTGCAGGACTCTGATATGGCCATAAGGTCTCACCCCTCAGTTAGACAAACAACTGCAGTACCTGAAACAATGGGATATGGAACGTAGATAGAATGATCTCTTGGTTTTGAAAAAAAAGAAAAAAAAGGAAAATTGAAAGTACACTTTTGATAGGTAAGGAGAATTTCCTTTGTCCAGCCTTCGGAATCTCAGACTGAGCAAAACAGAATTTCATTAGAGCAAGAAGAATATATAATACATTTGTATTCCTTGGAGCGGTGAACCAACAGCACAGCGAATCGATCGCATGTGTTGATGGATATGAAATCTGCTCATGATCGAAATGAATGCCTCTCTGACACACTTGGCACACGCGTACACAATTTATACCTGCGTTTCTCTTTAATGAGCTCTTTCAGAGGGGCGAGGTGGCCCTTAAATCACATCGATAGACGGCCTGTTGCGGCAAACGGCTATGAAAGAGGAGGAAAAATGGTTATGAAAGCCCAATCAATGGCCGCGTGGGAGAGGCCCAAAAGGGGTGAGTCACACACACACACACACACACACACACACACACACACACACACACACACACACACACACATCGAACCTCCATGATGATCCTGATACCACGTTGGTTCTTCTCTGGGGACTTTTCGATTGACACTCATCTTCTATCTCGCACACCTTTAATCTACTTCACCCTATGTCAAAACCTCCTATTACAAAAGAAATGGCATTAAAAACCCCAATCAGGTGCATATGCACTCATAATCTGTCAAACATGCCACTCAAACCATGGCAAAATGCAGTGAACATAGCAACCTTAAGCAACGAGAAAAGAGTCTTAGCGACGAAAGTCTTATCGATCTCCCTTCAAGATGAGTGAAGGGAAAATAAAAGCAGAGACAAGA
>NC_045162.1:26199428-26261928 GCF_900700415.2 Clupea harengus | reverse complement strand
GCTTCCAGTTAAAAGAAATAAAACACGTTGATTAAATCATTATGTAGCGATTACTGTAATTTATGGCGTGTTCCTCTTGTCTATAGTGCTCAGTGCTTTTGCCTATGACTTCCACTATCAAGGCTGAACCTCCAAAAGAATGCTTTTTAAATGTAATGCACTGTGACAAATCAACTTTCCCATGCACATGACACAATATATACAGTCTAGTAAAGTACTTCAAAGGTAAACAATATCAACAGATATCAGCTGACAGACACAATTATTTTCTTCCAAGATTTGGGATATATCTGTACAGAAGACTGATATGGTCCAACTGAAACTGGTATTCAGGGACCATTTCATTTATCTAAATCTGGATACCATTGTCATTCCACTTCTGAGATGTTTGTTTTGATTGCGATGGCGTTCCTATACAATACTGAAACATTTAGGTAAGCCATTAGAGGAAGTTGACTAATCAGCTTACAACAGCTCTTATTTTTTTCTCTTATTTTGAAATGAGATCCCGGCTGAATTAGTTCCTTTTTACAGTAATACAGGGACCAGTAGGACCTCCATGTTGGACTCCGGTAGTTCCAGTAAGAGTCGAGTCACAACATGAGCAGCCGTCCCGTTTCCCTTGTTCAGATTCGCGCTTAGTGGACTCGTTAGCTACGACCAAGGCCACCCTCGTGTGTCAGGTCAACATCTGGAATCCACTCTCTCCAGTGGGCTTATTGGTACAGTTACACAAGCCCTCCACATCTGGCTGTACAGCTGCCTATCTGGTTGTCGTGGCATCGGGGGAAACCGTGGGGACTATTGGGGCAATGTGGAGGCTACCACTTCAAGGATAGGCATCCGTGTACGGCAGAGTGTTGTGGTGAACTTGTTTTGATCTCGTAAGGTAGATCTCGTAAGGTAGACTGCCTTGAAAATCACACTAGTGAGAGTAATCTAAAGCGCGTGTTTGGTTTTAATCTCTTCTTTCAACTTGTATCTATTACTTTTATGGAAATGCTTAGAAACCGATGCATATTTAGTGAGAAAGATTAACTTGGGTTTTTTTTTTTTTGTGTCAATATTGTGCCTAAATATTGGACCTGTCATTTGCCAAGGACAGACACGCACACACATATACATACACAGTGACACTGGCCCAAACAGATGTCCAATCATAATACACAAATCCACATGAATGAAACATTAAGGTGTGGATTTTACACACAGCTGAACACACACACACCACACTGTAAATATCCGAAAACCTTGCACTGTAATAATCCCCTTTTTCTCGTAATCTTTCTTTAAATGTTTCAGAAAATGTCCTTGTTCATTTGAATTTAAAACCCATCTAAAAAAATCTTGCAAAGGGAGAATCTACTCACCATTGTGGATGTAGTTTTACATTCGAGCTATTTGCTTGTTTCCCCCTCCTTCGCTTAATTAGCACAGCGATTTAAAGTGCCTTTGAAACAGGACTCTTTAGGTAATTTTTTTGCTTTGATTTCATTTTTTTTGTGGCTGACACCTAGGGTCAGTGTGACAAGAGAACTCTTAAGAGGATTACTCAGGGATGAGCAGACGCTAAAGTAGGGGAAAACTGAAATGAAAGAGAAGGAACATTGTTTTGGAGACACTAAAGTGCCGGCGATTAAAAATAAAGGCTCACACTGAGATAGTTGTCCTAAATGAATTACCTGGAGATTGCATGTTACGCTGCATTTGCAGGGGTATTCAATTTTAATTAGTGTTTTGGAGACATCTTTTATCAGACTGTCACTAACCTCTCCTCTTTTCGGCTGAGATTTGCTTTCTCTCCCTTCCTCTCTCTCTCCCTCGCTTCCTCCCCTTCTCTCGCTTCCTCAACCACTTTCTTTCTCTGTCTCTTTTGCTTTCTCCCATACTCTCTTCCCCATCTTACCCTTCTGTCTATTTTTCTGCTTGCACTGAATGGCAATTTCTTTCCATGCATCTTTGCGTGTATGGCTATTATAATAATAGTATGATAATAATAATAATAATAACAGCAACAGATTGACATGTATGTACACACGCAAACCCACACATGATAAGAAAACACACTACTAATGATATTTTGGTCAATTTAAGGGACCCCATGAATGAGGTCCCATCTCAGTTTGGAAGCAATCATTATTTTGTCTATTAATTGCATTTTCTGTGGGGCAAGTGTGATAATTAATTTTGCTCAAGGAGAACACACAGACACACACACACACACACACAGACACACACCGGACACACACACACACACACACACACACACACACACACACACACACACACACAAACAATTGTAACATTAAAAAGACATTGTATTGTTTTTCCCTTGGTGGTAAAACCTCAAATCAATCAAAAAAAAAAGAAGAAATGTGAAAATTATGTTACCAGCGCAACTGCTTTGAAAAGCAGCGGATTTGTCATCAAATTCAATCAGACAACGCAATATGAAACGAATGTCCACAAATCACTATTACAAACATTCATTGATGTTTTCTGAATTCACATTCGTTTTTTCCCCAAAGCTGAGGGTAAGATCGAGAATTGGATGACTTGGGCTTCGGTTAGGAGATACATCCCCCCCACCCCCCTCGCTCTTGTTTCTCCTGCATTCTGGGTTTTCTCTCTCTCTCTCTCTCTCTCTCTCTCTCTCTCTTTCTCCCTCTCTTCTAACCCTGTTTCATTGTTAGTCACCTTGTTTATTGGCTGGAGCAGCCATGGCACACTGGACATCATCTGAAACTACAAACGACAGGATGCAATAAGCTGGAGAACAGCGGCAATCTGAGGAAAGTTCTCCATTCACTCGCCCTCGCGCTCCCTAACTCTCTGTCTTCTTATCCCGAGCAGAAAATACAAAAATCAATACCAGCTCACAGGGGCTTGATAAAGGTGCTGGGCAGGGGGAACAGGCATGCTGGATATAGTAAATTAAAGTGATCAAAATTTTCCAGTCGACTCAGCCCCACAAGCTACATAAACTAACAGCCCTGTCTCCACAACTGCCTGTCATCTGCCTCCTCCGTGCTATCTTTCCTCTCCTCTTTCCTTTATTTCAATCTCTTCCCCCCCCCCCTCTCCTCCTCCTCCTCCTCCACCTCACAGTTCTCAGCTATCTGTCGTTCCTGATTTTTTTTTCCCTCCTCTCTCTTGACTTTCTCTGTCTTTGTTTTCATTTCATGAGGATTCTTATCTGACCTCTCTCTTTCTCTCTCGCTCTCTCTCTCTCTCTCTCTCTCTCTCTCTCTATCTCTCTTTCTCTCTCTCTCTCTCTTCGTCTCTATTTGGTTTTCATGTCCATGACCGCTGTTCATCCAGAGATCTGCTCTCTTACGGTTGTTTGTCAAGGTCCACTCCGTTACAAATTAGCATTTAATTTTTGGCTGTCCGTGGCTCCCGATGAGTTCAGGTTGCAGCTGTAAATCATTATTCTCTCGGTAAGGACCTGACGTGCCTGTGACACTGGGGCCGTTTACAATATTACACCCATCCCGTTCTGGAGAGCACGTCTGCAGAGCACATTACACCAGATAAAAAGCCACAGTGAACATTTGAAAGTTTATCACAACTACCCACCGCAGTGAATCACTCTTTATTTTGCCTTTTTGCTATTTCCTACAACACCACATGATTCTTGCGACTTTGCTTCCAAAACAAGCTTTTCATTTGAGCATTTTTGGTTTTTCTCGGCAAAGACATTGTTTTGGTTACACAACATCCTCTATTAAAAGACATGCCGTTGGCAAAACAATCGTCTTTTTCACATTTCACACAAACATAAGACTTTAGCGAGTGGTGTTTAGCATGGATTTTAAGCCACAGTTTACCGTCCCAAAATAAGAGTTGTAAAGGACATAAAAGACGGGACAAAAAACACACAACTTTCATACTGTTCATCCTGCCAGTCAGATCAACAGCCCATGGGAGTTGACTTTAATCCTGCAGGTTGCTCTCACTTGCCTCCTCTTAGGTCAAAGCCAAGCACGTCCAACTGAGGACACTAGCTCAATTAGAGTAATGTAAAGGACAGATGAATCATGAGCTCAGGCCGACTGCGCCAGCCAGGGCATTTGGCGTGTCGCCCTCATATCAGTTAGTGCGGATTACCAGGGATTCTTCAATTAGCCCAGTGCCTGAGCTGAACAAAGCATTACATGCTCTTAATATCTCATCTGCAAGCCTCGTACAAGAGGCACTCACGATTCAGACTCAAGCTTGGGGTTTTTGGGGGTCTGTTTTGTCCACCAAGCCTCTTCCAAGGTGATCAAAGAACTGAAATCTAGACAACCAGACCTTGTTTAACCCGTTAATACTGCTTAGCAACACAACTTGCCGTGCAGTACTCTGGAGACGGGTGTATTTGTCGCGTAATGGCAGCTTGTGTACTCAAGACACGTCGATCGTAGCGCAGCGTCTGGGTGGCAGGGCCGGAGAGACGCGGGGTTAGCGTGAGGGGAGGGCGCAGGGTGCGCCACCAGCCCGTGACCTCTGACGCCGACGTGACCCCAGAGAGGTCAGACGGCACTGGCAGACAGCCTCAAGACGCTTAAGCTCCTCGTCTGTGGCGGCCGTGGGACTCTGTGTCTCTGCCTGCGCCGCGGTAGTAGCACTTATCACCGATCAGACAGCAGGGACAGCATTCCCCTCAGGCTGCCTGACCATCCTCTCTCTCTCTCTCTCTCTCTCTCTCTCTCTCTCTCTTTCCCTCCCTCTTGCACTCTCTCGTTCCTCTCATATTCCCACAACTGCTCTCATCAGCTCTTCATTCTGTTCATTTATACTCTCTTGGACAAATCACGGAAAAACACAGAAAGAAAAAAAAGAAAGAAAGAAAGAAAGTAAGTAAGCACTAAGAAAGTGAACGAAAGAATGGAGAGTTAGAGAGAGAAGGTAGAAAACAAATATCTTCTTGCTCAAAACCTACACATCTCTCATCACCTTTTGATTCATGTCTTTAGCAGATGAAACAAGCAAAAACAGGCGGATAGGTTAAAGGCGATGAAATGAAATGTGTATAGAAACTGTTATTCCTCATAAAGTCATCTGATATTTATTTTATTTGTTTATCCGTCATTTGAGTAAAAATGAAAAGCTATTTCATGTCGTTAACATATTTTTAAACTGAATTTAATTTCTATTTAAGAATGAAGCCAAACAGACAGAAACAGGGAAAGCGTGCGGTAAGACAGAGAGCGAAAATATCTTTGATGTTTAAACTGGTCCATTGATTGCTCTAAACGCCTAGGATGTCAGTGCATATGGGATGTATAATAACTAAAGCTGTTAATCAATAGTCTTCCTCTGATGATGATGATAGCTCAGTTATGATCACAGTGTTCCTTCATCAAGCTTTTTTCCCGTCCTTTCATCATAAACTTTTTTTTTGATTTATTCTAAAAGTGTACGAGACTGCAGATTTGTGTATTTTTGGGAAAACCTTTGTTATTATTTTTATAAAATGTATATTATATATTTGTGTTTGTGTGTGTGTGTGTGTGTGTGAGTTTGAAAAGCGTACTTCTGGAAGAAGGCATATCTTTTGGTTGCCATATTATTTCAGCTGTAAATGTTGAACTTCACTAAAGTCCAGCTTTAAACTAGCTTCTGGATATCATTATGTGAAAAAGAAAAATATGTATGTTATTATTTCAAACTAATACATTTAATGAAATATGTATTAATATTTCTTTATCCTTTCCCAAGAACATAACTGTGATTTTTCTTACAACACCTTAAATGAACCAACACTGGTCACACAATGTTTGTTGACAGACTGTGCAGCCATTACATAAGAACATACAGTCCTCACTGACAACAAAACTCTGCGGAACTAATTTCCTCCCAGTCCCATCTGACGTTTTCAATTGTTCAACTTCCTTGAGTAAGAATAATCCTGCTCTTTTTAAATGCCTTACTGCCCAATATTTAAGACCTGAAAACCTAAGCCATCACACCAGGAGAGAATCTCAAAAACCTCGTTTCATCCAAAGCCACTTTAATAAGGCACTAGCAGTAGATGTGAGCTTCCAAATGCTGGGTAGCCTCATGTTGTTCTATATTTATCTAATTGAATCCTTTTATAAAGCAAAAGGATTGCAATTGCACGTGTCACTCCTGACAATCCAATTGAATAACAGTTGGTACTCGTATGTTTAAGCAGTGATTTAACTGTTAAAACCTTAAGAAAAGATTACACTATGGCTCGCCTTCTGCATAGTGTGCAAGCAGGCTCACTTTAGATGCAATAACTAAATGCACTGCTCTGAAACGCTTTGCTTAAGTGTTTCTGTCAGACAGACTCAATGGCAAATTAATAGTGGCTCTCTCACTGTGCATTGCAAAGCAATCCAGGAAATAGACTAAAATTACAGCTTACATGTGCTGCATGGACCAAGACAGTGATAACGAACGGCCAGAGGACTTTGTTATGATGAAAGTATCGAATTCGCTCCGCTTGCTTGAAAGCATCTTTTTTTTTTTTTATCCTCTGGATTGGTCTGGCCGATATGGTTGTGAGACCTATCAATGCCAGTGACACGCACTGTCAACGTGTAACTGCAAACAAAAGCTGCCTGCGCCACTATCATAAATGTGTATGAATATTGATAAATAATTATGTGTGTATAATCACAGAGAACGGTTCCCCATCCTTGTGAGTGGTTGTTGACATTTGCATCGATGGAGCAAATACGTACTTATGTACATAAACAACATTCTGTTGTTAGACACGCACACATGCCTGACTAAGTGTGTGTGTGTGTGTGTGTGTGTGTGTGTGTGTGTGTGTGTGTGTGTGTGTGTGTGTGTGTGTGTGTGTGTGTGTGTGTGATTTATGCACTGTGTGCATTCGTGCGTGTCTAGGTATTACTGGTCAGGGTGTAGATGTCCCTCTGTAAAGCTATATCCCTGGTGTCTCCCGTGTAGGTGCCAGCCAAATCTGAAGGCCTCCATTCCCTAATCCCTATCCCTGTTACCCAGCATGCTTTGCACCCCTTCACCCTCCCTGTTCTCCCCCTCCTTTCCCCCTAAAGAATTCCCCTGGTGGTTAATCAGAGCCAAGCTACTGACTGATCAATGACAGATATGAGGAACAGCAGCAGTGCACCAACAGTGCTTGTATTCCTTTTATCAATGTATTTATTCCCCCCTATTATTTTTTATCAGAGATAATATTTCTCCCGCTGTTAGCAGGGGCACCCCATCTCATCCCCAGTATTAATTAAAATTTAAATACCAGATATTGATTGATACGTTATCAGTGCATAGCAGTTGGTCGGTGAGCTATTGATCCACCAGCTTGATTTATTATCATATTCAAGAAAAATCATTTTGTGTGATTATACGAGGTAATGGACTTTTAGTGGGGGCCGTAATTCTTTTTTGTATCAGGTTTGCTGTTGTTGCAGGGGGGGGAGAATGGGTAAGGGGGCGAGGTACGATTTCTCAATCACTGCCCGCGATCGCCGATACGCCGTGATCCTTTCCCTTTGGCACGGCTCGTGAAGAGGCTAAGGCGCTAAACTCGTATAAGCAAAAGATCCCAGGCTCTGTCATTGGGAATAATGGCCGCCGGGATTAGCTCTTTAATCACAACAAAGATTAACAGATGGTATGAGAGCAGTTATTAGCAAACATCTTGCACTCATCAAATCAATAAGTTGATTTGTAATCAGGCTGTCGGGGGGGGGGGTTTCGGGCAGAGAGAGAGAGAGAGAGCGAGAGAGAGAGAGAAAGCTGGGGCAGTTCCCAGTGAAAGATCCTGGCAATCAGAGGCTACTGTGTAGCAATTACCTCTCGACAAAATAGGTGCTCTTCCTCCGCATCCTGGCCAGGGTCCAGGGACGTGAAGCAGCCACGGAACACGCGACACCAGCACAGCTGCATTTACTGCCGATAACCCACTGTAACACAAACCAATATTTGGTGTTAACATTTGTAAATGTTTAATTTCAGTGTGTTTGGCACTGTATGACTGTGTGGGAGTGGGACTGTCTGTCTATGTGTGTGTGTGTGTGAGTGTGTGTGTGTGTGTGTGTGTGTGTGTGTGTGTGTGTGTGTGTGTGTGTGTGTGTGTGTGTGTGTGTGTGTGTGTGTGTGTGTGTGTGTGTGTGTGTGTGTGTCAGACTGTGCATTTGTAGTGGAACTATTCATTTATTGCATTTATAATACAAAACATGTGCTTGCTTTCTCTAACATCCATATTATGAATATTATGGCCATAACATTACTACATGTTTAGCCACACATTTATTTACAAATAAATGCATGTAGATATTTATGAAACAAAATATGAAAAAATAAATATGAAACATTACATGACAAATACAAGTAAATAATTAGAAAATGATTTATCAACATTAATGTAGATCAAATACTGTAAATAGACAATAGCCTTCCAAACATGAAAATTAAGCATGAGCCAAAAACACACACAAACACACGCCACACACACAAACACATGCCACACACACACACACACACACACACACACACACATACACACACACACACACACACACACACACACACAAAGGATGTGATTACATAGCTAAAGCTTGGCAGTGCTGCTTCAGGGTTAGAAGAGAAGACAGACTGGAGGCTCAAGGCTCCAGACATGATTTCAACAAGTCAAGAAACGCACAATCTACTTATGCAAAGCTCCTGCACCCCCCCTCCCTCTCTCTCTCTCCCTCTCTGCCTCCCTCCCTCTCAATCAACCACCATCAACCCCCTCCCTCCCTTCCCAAACAACAACCTGAATCAGAGTTTTATCATTTTAATAAGCCTATTGATTCATACACGCCACGTTCGTTTTTTTAATTGTTGTTGTTTTTTTTATCATGGAAATTTTTCGCCTTTGTTTCTTTAAAAAAAAAAAAAAACACACACACACACACACGCATAATACCGCATCTTTTCAGCAGTTCTTTTTTTTGTGTTGTTTTTGGTATTTTTTCTGTTGTTGTCGTTGTGTGGTACAGACATGAATTCAGACACATTTAAATAGATATTTGCAAAAATTTCCATATTAAACTGCCCTCTTTTTGTGGTGCTAGTGCTTTGTGCTCAGTGTGAGGAGTCTGAATGCCTCTCCTTTTCTCTTTTGTACAAAAATGTTTAAAATAATTACGCAATTGTGCATGCACAGAATAAAACCAGCCCTTATTATTCTTGCTGAATTCAAATATGTGGAGAATTCTTTCTTTAAAAACACACAAAAAAATAATATTATTGGTATACTATTATATATATATACACTAATTATTCTGAGCAAGAACTTACAAAATATAAAAATGTGTACTAAATCCATTTAATGAATATAAACTATGGTTAATACATCAACATAATCCATGTTAAAATCAGATACGTTTACATTCACTCTGTCAAACCTACAGTGCAGTTTTGCCTCAAAACACTTCCTTAAGTCGCATTGTGGACAGACACACACACACACACACACAAGAATAGAGTGTCATCCCCCCCCTCTCATGCTTGCCACCATGGTAAGAAGAAAGGGCTGGCATACAGATATGCACTTACCCAGATTAAGCAAGGCAAATGGTGCCAAAACAATGACAGTTTGAAGTAACCGATGCTCTTTAAAAATTCAAAGGGCCCCTATTGAACAGCACAGTGTGGTCCACACATATCCCCGGTGCAGGGAGAACACACTGCACTCATTAACTCTGATATCTGCCTTTGTACAATCCCCAACTACAGCCACTCCACTCTTCTTTGCAAAACCTCTGAGATCTGAAACCACGTTTGGAATTTTACAGCATTTCTGAACATGAATCCGCTTCAGCGAGTGGATAAGAGTCTCGTCTGAAAGACACGCAAGCAAACAAACATGAGAGTGTATATAATGTTATACGATTTACAGATTATTTGATGTGCATTGATGAAGCTGCAATCATGTTTTGCCAGTGATTGATCTAATAAAGTAACACAAATATCACATAACGTGTATTGTGGTCATTTGGAGATGTCATGATGTAGAATACTGTTGATCTTAAAATCTAACCTCTCGTAGTTAAGCACCTTCGTACATGCATTGTATTCCAACTCTCTCTCTCTCTCTCTCTCTCTCTCTCTCTCTCTCTCTTCACACACACACACACACACACACACACACACCAACATCTGGAAACGAATAGACAAACATCTATGGCATTTGCACACACACACACACACACACACACACACACACACACACACAAACATGCATGCTTGCTCTCTCATGCATGCCCAGTGACACCTGATGAGTGGTTAATATCTCTCCAAGGTCAGACCTGACGAGGAATTCCAATGAGCTTAAGTGTCATCAGCAGGGCTTTAGGTCTTGGCTGCTCATTATTCTTAGAAATGGCATTACAGACACTGCTTACCAGCTTTCCAAACACTGCTAAAGCCTCAACAGTGGCTGTGTGCTATCCAAAAGGGCTGTGTCTGTGTGTGTGTGTCTGTGTGTGTGTGTGTGTGTGTGTGTGTGTGTGTGTGTGTGTGTGTGTGTGTGTGTGTGTGTGTGTGTGTCTGTGTGTGTGTGTGTGTGTGTGTGTGTGTGTGTTCAGAGGGGTTCCGTCTCTCTATGTGTGTGTGTGTGTGTGTGTGTGTGTGTGTGTGTGTGTGTGTGTGTGTGTGTGTGTGTATGTATATATATATGGGTGTGTAGGACATATGAATTGATGTCATGTCTATAGGTAAATATCTTGCATATACAGATGCATACGTTAATGCAAAGCTTATAATATTTGAAAGCTATCCTCCACACAAACACATCTCACCCCAAACACTGTTATGCAAAACAGTTTCATAGCATGGTCGATTTTAACTCTAAATTGCAACGTATTGAGTCCTAGTGTAAATCCCACTAGATTTATGTCTTCTTGTTTTGGTTGCTTCAGTTTACATTTGAATTAGTTCCATTTTAGAACTAATGGCTTGTGCACAAGATTTCCAAGGAACTAGTAAACATAGACATTCATTTTAATTCAAGTCATCAAGTAACCATGTTCAGTTCAAATCTAACAACCACGTTATAAAAGCAATAATATTAATTTCTAAGGGCTGTGATACATAGTGAATATACCACAGATATGTGCAGTTCTTACAGTATGAGTAGTAGTCTTAAAGGATGAGGGTTATCACCTTTGTCTTCCTGAGAGACTTCTGAAGATATTCTAGCTCCCCATCGGCCAGCTCTATGACTGACCAGGTCCTGCACTGGTCTATGATATCACACAATACGAAACCAGGTCCTGCACTAGTCTATGATATCACACAATACGAAACCAGGTCCTGCACTAGTCTATGATAACACACAATATAAAACCAGGTCTTCAGACCGGCCTCCTTTTATTCATACCTATCTACTCACCCTGTCACAGGCATGGCACAGGACCCTTTTTCATTGTATAGAGGGCCGTTCTCTTCGATAAATTATTTTGGCCACTCTCTCTCTCTCTCTCTCTCTCTCTCTCTCTCTCTCTCTCTCTCTATGTCGGCCACTTTGGTAAAGGGAGGCAGAGAGAGAGAGAGAGGGAGACTACGTATGTGCACATCACAACGGATGAACAGTCCAAGTGACGAGGCTATCAGTCTGGTTCCTGAGCAAAGAATGCTCACAATAACTGACAAACACACACACTCTCTCTCTCTCTCTCTCTCCCTCTCTCTCTGTCTCTCTTTCTCTCTCTCACACACACACACACACAAACACATACACATACTCCTTCATGTTATATGTTTAATTTCAACTAAATCAGAGACAACAGAATTGGAAAGTGACAGAAAGTATTAGCATTGAATTAAAGGTATATTAATTCATAGAGCAGTAAACGTATCACGGTATCGTGTTTAGGTGCTGAAATACAAATATCACACATATGACTCGTGTTTGGAAGGCATCCTATACACATGACTTTAAAATACTTAAATTTCCCAACAATTCGCTCACAGAAATGGCAAAACATGAGGCCTCATGGCATAGAGAGCACCTTTGGCACTTCAAAAATAGCAGGTGTCCAGGGAGGATCAGACGAGAGGGCAAACTTCTAATAGGTGTGAGAGAGGTGTATCTACGCAGATGGCTGAATGGGGACTATGACTCCTGTGCTTTCCACTGGTGTGAGAGATTAGTACAGGGAGTTCAGTGGAGAGGTGAGATTGCAGATGCTCATGGTAGCTTTGGACCTTCCACGAAGCTATCCAGTTTCACATGGCTGCATTTAAGGTTCTTTCAATCAAACCAATAGCTTGTCCCCGAGCAGGGAGAGAAAAAAACACCACCAAGATCACAAGTCCATGGTTGCCACTGAACATGATTTGAAAGCCCACTATTTATACTCTCTCTCCCCCCTCTCTCTCTCTCTCTCCCTGTCTCTCCCTCTCTTTCTTCCTCTGTCTCTCTCTGTATCCTCTGAAATGGTTTGCTTTATTTGATCTATGAAGAAGATTTCCTTTCTTTGCCTTATAGTATTGTATGTATTACATAGTATTATAGTGTGTATAGTATTACAGTATAGCATACTTAACACCATTCAGCCAGAACCTAGCATACTGTCCTTTATGGCGACCGTTGAGTACTATATCATCCTAACACTCCGTACTCAGATTCCAGGTACACTGCTGGCACAAATTGAATTACAGTAAAAGATTAAATTGGTGAATTCAATGTTATTCAATTAGATTTCATAGGACTAGTCAGATCTCAAGTGGCTATCTGTTTCATTGTATGGCTTTTGTTTAATATCATGCAATTTCAGTGTGTCATGATGTTTCACTCCCTTGACAACACAGTTTCCACATAACCATGAAATTCAGGGTCCAAATAGTACATCAGTAAATATGTATGAATTGATATATATGTAATGGTGATATAAAGGCAATCAAATGAAATTAAATAGTGTACAAGGATGACAAAACACTCCCCCAGAAGTATCACAGGCAGTTGCCACTTAGTTGAGCTCCAGCTACAAGATTCATCACTTATGCATGTTAGGCTCAGTTACAATCTTGACAACTGTTGTCTCTCTCTCTCTCTTGCTCTCTCTCTCTCTCTCTCTCTCTCTCTCTCTCTGTGTCTGTGTGTGTGTCAGAAAAAGATGGGGATGTAAGAGAGAGAGAGAGGCAGCAAGGGCATGTCAACATCTATTTTGTTTTTATCTGTCTGTCTGTCTATCTGTTCAACTAGGTGGTGAAGGCAACCAGTGCATCGAGGTTTTTAGATGGTGTGTGGGTGGGTGGGTGTGTGCACGCTAACTAAAACACAGACATGATCTTCCTTTCACAGTAGCTACTGTGGGGCCTTGGTTTATATGCTATACCTCTGCATATACAGTTGGGTACCTGGTGATATAGTGTTGGGACTTTGCCACATCGGGTGTCTGGCTACCCTGCAATGAAATGGGATACACCACATCACTTCTCTTCTTCACTGACAACACGATACTGCCTGTTCATTTAGTCATGAATACTGCTTTCAGATTCATGAGAAATCAACCAACAACCATTTTGACATTTAGACATCATCTAGCATACTTATGCTCGTCGTGCAATGCCATTCATGTTTTATGGGACACACTGAAAGATACAAAGCAAAACACTTCAGCTAACAGTTCTGTCATTTTGATAGTAATAGTTGATGTCATGTTTAGTACAGCATGTTATCTCATTTCATCATACACCAACATAAATGCTTGAATACTTCAGGGTCGTGGAGGATTGAGAGGGAGGGAGAGGGAGAGAGAGAGAGAGAGAGAGAGAGAGCACATTTTCTCCAATGAGATCCATTAGAAGTGCATGTCAGTGTGAATGTTGTCCAAATCGATGTTTCATATTCAGAAAGTGTCCTACAACATAACTTGCAACGCATGCAAATTGTAGGCTACAGGAACACATCGCATGCATAATATTTATAAAACACGTGAAGGACACAGACATACATTTTAAGCAATTCCATGCAAGGTAATTCGCATCACGTGTTAAATTCTCAGTCACGGCACGGCACTATGTTAAATCGTGTGTCATAGCTCTTCTCTGTGTCCATCCATATGCATTTGACCACGAGCATCACTTTACCTGAGAATGCTGTCGTGAGTGTTAGCCTCCGGCATGGCCTTCTACATAGCCTCTTCCGGGCATAGCGCAGCGCTGAGGGTTGAAGATGAAATCTGATGCAATTACACACGTGGTTGGTGAGGAAGTACAGACCTAGTTACTTTTTACGCTGACACGCACTCTTGAAAGCATCACAAAATGTTACCTCTGAAAGTCAACACGGAGTTGTGCGAAAAAGGCTTCTGCAGCTGGAGTGACCGAATCCATGATACTGCTTTCCCCTCCCGTCAACAATCTACACGCCTCCCCTTCCCATCTCCAGCCTCCCATACCTGCACTGAGTGAGTTCGGTAAAACGAAGAATATTGCCACTATTAGCATTCAAATGAACGCTTGATTTCATTGCATAAGTAACCTAGGTATAATGAGGAGATTGATACTGCATTATAGAATCGCCTTTGCTCCTGTCTATGCATACTGATTTTGGGGTATGAAATGCAACATAGATTATTAAAAGACGGAAAATGTTTTAATATACACATTAATCTAAATAAAACCGGGAAAGCACTTGTTTGACAGGAGTACTGCATGGCACTTAATGAATTGCGTGTCGCATATGGGGGAGGGGCCACGTGTCAAATTTGTTAACATCATTGGTGATTCAACTGTCCTAATTTGGACAGTGTCAGACCTTGCTGGAGCCAGCAAAGGTTCGGTTCCGTCATGAATAAGCGCAATCAACAAAACACGGGGAGCAACTCACGCTTAATTCATTAACAATTTGTTCATAAGCCTCTTATGTTACCTTTAATGATTTTACCTCATTTTAAAGAAAGGAAGATCATGTGTATATTGGATTAAAAGAGGTCTCTCCTTTCTTTTTTTCTCTTTCCCAATCCCTCCATCATCAGAGAAATACAGATTAGAGAGGAGATTGTAAAAGCCCTCTGCCGAGGAGGAGCAGATCTTCATTCCCTTGCCTTTGTGATGATATTGATGATGATGATGGCCGAGTGGACAGTTTGATTTTTGTGTGCCGAGCTAGTTATAAAGAATCAATATTATATCAAGGGGTAACTTTCGTGATAAAGGACTTTAGCCACTCAGGCTATTCATCATAAGTCTGTAGAAAGCAGATAGGTCAAAAGAAATTATATTGCACTAAAGAGTGTGTCTTCTTATCTCTCTATACCAGGGGAGTGGAGGACACGCCGATCGATACAGTAGCTGCGGTATACTCCTTGCAATTATCAATAGCTGATTTTGTCTTCCCCGGGCTGCATCTATTAATACCAGATAATAACAGCCTTTTGGACATAACTTCAAGGGGGATGATGGGAGAGAAAAAAAAGTTTGTACGTGGGACGACCTTGCTGTCAAGGAAACTGTCTCTCAGTACACATTGCAGCCACTAGGGAATAGACCCCCTTCATCCAATGGCAAATAAATACCGCGGGCACTGTCAGCCTCTCTCACTATGACACTGAAAGCTTTAGGGGGGAATCGGGTAAAGATGAGAGCACCGCTGTGTTCTATGGCTTGCGCGAAACGCAGAATGACGTTATGTGTAAAAACATATTTAGTTTTCGATAGCACAATCAAACTATGATTAATAACGCGCTTGGACAATTCAAATAAATTGAATCGTGCTCGTGCATGACTTAGGGTTGTGTCAAAATCACACATAATGTGGTGTTTGACTTAATTCGTTGACGAAAAAGCAGATCACGAGTAATTCAATTGTTGAAGGGATAAAAAAATTGTTATTCTGCAATCCTGCTTCACTGTCTGTAGGCTATGTACAGCTCCTAATGCATAAGATAAGGCATTCATTCGTGAAAACCCATATGCTTAAATGTAGATTCCTCTTCCTTTCAGCTGTAGTGTTTTGTGATATAATAATCATTGTATGCATGTGACATTTTTCAGAGCGTTATATTTTAGATTTAGATAGATATACACCCTGAATTTCATAACGAAGTTTTCATTACTCTTACATCCAAGTGGTTTAATGGATATAAAAATCACGAGAAACCGATGTGTTGCCACAAATCTGTCCCTAATAACGCCTGCTCATTAGGAAGAGCTGAATGCTGATCTCACTGCTGTCCAGCTGACTTGGGGCAGAAGGATTTATCTACATCTCCAGTAAATGTTTGGTTCCACATGCACGTAGGCCTAAATAAATTTAAAATCAGTTACGAAATATTCAAAAATAAATTCCTTCATAAAAACTAATATGGATACATGCTTCTCAAAGAATGTGCGAATGACTTCTCCCTTGCCTACTATGTCTTTACGTTGAACAGTTCATAATTCATCAGTGGTTATTAACCAGGTTTGTGCGACAGTAAACACAAATGCAGGCACTCCAATAGCAATTAAAACAATTTTACAGCAATTCTTAGCACCTAACCCGATCTGTGTCCGAGGGCCTATGTCCGTCGGTCTGTCTGGCTGTCAGCAATAGTGCTGACTTTGAGGGAATCATGGTTCCTCTGTTCAGGTGTAGTTGTGGGCGACCTTGTATTTTTTTAAGGTTGTAAACACACCTTTTACGAGATGGTAGCTGAGCAGTTTCGTATTTCATCCGCATGAAGTAAAATCCAAACGCTTTTTTTTAAAAGACGTTTTTTTCCCAATCATATGCGTAGGGCCTATATAAAAGGCCGGAAAATAAACATTTGAGGTACATATTTGTTTCTTTCTCGTTTTATTTTCAATTTCATATGCATCATTTAATTTGTCTCACCCGTGTTAAATGAATGTCCGGATCCACGACTTCAAATGTAACATGGTATCTGCTTTTTATAACTGTAATGTAATATTTCCTCGAAATTGCTAAACTTCCTTTTATGAAATACATAAATATGAATCGGGCAGTCCATACTGGTATATGAGCCTTTGCTTTGAACAGCAACGGTGTAGTACATCCTAGCGGTCGCTCCACGCAATGGGCTGAACTTAAAGCCCTAGGTTTAACTCCCTCACACACAGCCGAGTCCTGCACACACGGAACTATAGACAGCAAGAGCGGCGTCAGTCCTCTCCCGAAACGAGCGCTCTTCTCGTCAAAAAAGATCCATCAAGAACACTCAAAGTTTTACCGTCATCATATCAGCAAGTAAACTCGGAAACCGCGAAGACTTACATCAGGCTGCAGGCTATTTCTGCGTCCATCACGTTTGAACTCTATTCCATTTGAAGAATAGAACAAGGAGACCGACTGGAGGTGATCGCTAGCCGGGAGCGAGGTACTTGGCAAAGGGGGGAGAAGCTTGACCCACACGCCGATCGGGTTGCGCTCTTTTCTGGCGTTTTCCCTTGTTTATATACCAATCGATTGACCAAGTCTGCGTGCATCACATTGATAAGCGGACAACCGACTATCGAGTCTGTATTTCTTAACAAAGTTTTAGACATTTCTGTTGACATTCACTGGTAGGTTATTTGTTTTCTGCGTATCCACAAGGACGTGGTCAGATGCTTATTCAGATCAGAAGAATTTATCAACAAAACCGAACAACTACTGAAGAACAGAACTATTCAAAAGACTGTACGTGTCAAGAAGTGGTTATTTCCAGAACTTTTAAAACTGTCTGCTTGTTTTCTGGAGCCACGGGAATTAATTTCACCGGCACAGGAGTTTCAGTCAACAGAGGATGAAGTTAAATCTTACTGCATAAACGATAACCTGCTCAAAGTCTCTCAAGCAGCAAGCATCAGAAGTAAGAAGGGACTCCGCAAACTCCTCGACAGACACGATCAAAGAGCAGCCAACTCAGTCACGCCTGGGACTCTCACAAAGTTCTCCACCATAAAACAAGAATATGGATGGCAAAGTATGAGTGCGTTTGATGCAAGCTGCTCTCAGTCTTTACAGCGGTAGTGGGAAGTATGCTGAGACAGTGGTTGAAGTATGGGATACGACAAAACAAAACAAGGCATCAATGAGTATCCAGCACTCGTGAGTTAAAGCCCCTGTAGAAAAAGGAAAGAAGCTGACCTTCCTCGAGTGAAGACCCCCCCTGAGTGCTGGGCGTATTAAGCGATATTTGGTGTGTTGTTGGAGGAGGTGGATAGTGAGCAGAGAGACAGATAGTGTGAGGGTGAACCAGCTAATTGCTAAGTCCGTCCCTCATTACCATATCCAGTGTGTCCGCTGGACTTCAGCCAATCCGCCTCACACGGGCACCATTAATCGCAATGCATTATTCACTATCATAATTATATACCGACATGCGCAATCCACACAACGGCAACACCAGCTAATTTCCGTAATTTTGCAACTCGACTATTTGTGAACATTTTTTTTCATTCGCTCCTCGCTGATGTATCTGCAAAAAGCAGAAACAAGTCGCAGCGAACTAACAGCATGTCCCGTCGCAAGCAAGCGAAGCCACAGCACCTCAAGTCGGATGAGGACCCTTCAATTGTCGGGGTAATATCCGAAAATGGTAAGCCACTTTTAACTATTCTGCATCGTCGATTTTTCATATGTGTTCTTTAAAAAAGGGAGATCAGCAGACTTTAGTTTTCTAACATTTCGATAGTTTTATAAATATTCCATCTAAAGAACGCTTTTCACTGTGCTGTTGAGTGGAGCGAGTGTCATGTAAACTTTACGATACATATTCTTTAATATTGCACACATTTCTAGTTTTGAATTTCAGACGATTTGGTTTGGGATAGACTAGCAACTCCCACTAAGACTATTCACTAGGCGGTGCGGCTTGTGAGATTTTTGCCGTGAATGTTAAATTAGGCTACCTGTTCATGATATTCTGTTTTGTTCAGTTCATAAAAAAGGAACCGAATATAATTTAATATCTGAAAGGCAAACACTTTAGATCAGACTTTAGAAACACATCTTACGTTTGGTATACGTGTAATGGACACAAGCTCGGTGTTTATCTCAGTGCTGGAAGGCAGAGGTCCTATCTAGCCTACCACTTTTTTTCTCAGTCAGTGTAATATGTGGATCAAATAGACGGAGGAACAGATGTAGTGATGGTTGTTTATCTTATATGTGGAGTTGCTCTTGACTTTAAGTGTTGAGTACAGAAATGACATGTGTAGTTGTTGATCACTTCTAGGAAGACTCGTAATGAAAATCACAATTTCTGTTACAGAAAGTGGGTCCACATATTTATAGTAGCTATAACCAGTTCTCCTTTGTATATTTAATTTGGGAACACCTTAATTGAATTATTTTGGTCAGATGGCTCGTAGGAAAAATGTCAAATGCGGACACTTGGGCAGTTTTTAGTGTCTGTAAGAACCATCATTAAACATTTTTTTAATTCTTTTATATATACCCTATATATTTTTAACATATCACACAAAGACCGATGAAACAACCTGAGTGATTTGTGATTTGTGAGAATAATTAAACACAGAAAAATATGTAAATTAAATTGTGAAGTGCTCTTTTACAAATCTGTGTTAGTGAGGCGTTAAAAATGAAACAAAGATTTTGGCAAATGTATAGTATTATTTTAGAAGATTCAATACAGCAGGGCAACAGCTAAGCAGTGATGAAGCTAAGCAAAGTGCTGAAACTTAACAGAGAACAAGTTATGCCACTCATATCAGGAGCTCGTTGGTGTAATGGTACCCATTGTATTGATGTTAAAAGAAACCATTGCATATTCCAGGGCAATTAAGTGTAAGGCATGCTTTTTGTCATGGAAATGTTTTTTGTTTACTGCAGCCCATAGAATATTCACACTCGGCTTGTTTCCTATATGTTGCCTAAGCCAAGCCAAACGTTCCCTGTTCAGTGTCAGCGCGATTGTTCTGTCATTGGAAAACTCTGATCCGTCCTCATGGAGTGATAACCTCCACAAAGATAGAGAGGAAACAGCTCGCTTAGAATATGTCATATTCACACACACATATATATATATAAATGTTTATTTATTTTGTATTTTTACATTGCTTAAATTAGCTGTAGCCTGTTTTATTTGCGAGTCATGCATTCTTTAAACATTTACGAGTGCAGTTTGGCTATTCCTTCCTACCTTGGCTGCACAATCAGAAACGGTATGTAGGCACGCCAGCTGAGGTAAATAAAAAAATAGAGAGAGACATGCTTAACTATATGTCAAAGTAATGTATCTGAAGTATTCGAGTTTGTGTGACAAGGCGCTACCGGTGTTACATACGTGTTTGGAAAAAAAATCTCACGATCAGGTTTATAAATGAATGTTCTCAGCAAGACTCGTCATATTAACATAATAGCTGTCTTAGGTAGATAGTGTAAGTGGTAGGTTGATAGTGGTTAGCGGGATCTGCGTCCGCAGTGATTGTTTTAGTGTGACAGACTGTATCACAATTCAGCCCGCCATAGGATTGCTGAGAAGTTTTTCTCCTAAAACTGCTTTAATCATTTCAGCTCTGATTTGGCGTTATGTGTCTGAACTGAAATAAGTATTTACCCTTTTGAAACATTATATATCAGCAGAAATATTACTAAATCATCCTTCATTAAGAAGCCTAAGGGTCAGCCATGTTTGACCAAATCATTTTCATTTGATACTACAGACCAGAGAATAATCCACATAAGCTAAATGGAAAATCACTCAACTGACATGTTTGTTTAGATTGTGTAACCATTCAAAAGTTTGGCTCATGACAAATTTATTGTGATTGGGTAGGTTACTTACTCACAAGGTGACTTTTCTTCAAATTATTGCATTTTCATTGGGTTTTGTATAAAAACCCAAACACACCATGCTGATTACAATTTTGAATCTCATCATTTATATGGAAGTTTATTTTTAGGCAGGATGCCACTTTTGATGCAGAGATACATTTTAAAATGGCGCCCTGTTAAACTGCTTTTGTGTGTGTAAACAATGTATTAGAGTAAAACACACGTGTAAGAGTGAAGGAGAGAATAATTTTACAGAGGATGAAAATTAAACTTTATAATAAAAAACAAAACAGGTATATTCAGAATAGCCGTGAGGTGGAGTTCTAGAGAAAAAAAAGTCTACCTGACCTTATCCTTTTTAATTTTCATATTTCTTTTCAAGAAAACAGAAATATACACTTGTGACGCAAATCTCAAAAACATACATACGTAAATATTAATAGAAAGTTGAAAAGAATCGTGCTCTGACCCTTCAACACAGATTGAACAGATTCCATCATACACATGCCCATGACCCCACACACAAACACACATGCAAATACACTCACAAATATATATTCAGTCCGGCATACACATACATACACATGTGGACGCAGAGACAAACATATACACAACCAAACACACACACACACACACACACACACACACACACACACACACACACACACACACACACACACACACACACACACACACACACACACACACACACACACGCTTAGAGCACAGACACATACATACACATGCCATCAGTGACATGCATACAACTCTCTCTCGCACACACACACACACACACACACACACACACACACACACACACACACACACACACACACACAGAAACACAAACACAAACACAAACACACTGATTCCAAGATCTTTCCTTATACTGTGGTATAAACTGATCACTGTTACCTCCTGATTCTCTCTTTGATTACGATGTTCTGCTTAACAGTAGTGGCCTATTGACACACTAAGTCATTGAATTTCGAACGAATAATTCTCTTGTACAAACTGACCTAAAACCATCTACTCTGTGTAGCGTATGGTAGTTTCAACAAATACACACACACACACACACATACATACATACATACATACATACATTCATACACACATGCGCACGCACGCACACGCACACACACACACACACACACACACACACACACACACACACACACACACACACACACACATATGTACATTTGTATACATATGTATATGTATGTTTACATATTCTATTACAGTAATGATGTATATATAATATATCTAATGATGGAAATTGCCATTTCAACAGCACCTTTTGTTGACCAACACTACTGCTGCTTTTGAAACTGTTCTCACCCCCCTCACACATACATTGTTCTCACCCCCCTCACACACACATGCACACACAGACACACGCACCATGTTCAGACGTTAGCACGGATTTATAAGTAACCAATGCCCGCATTGTTTTCCAATGTAGTGATTAGGTCTCTTTTGTGCAGCGTTCATGAGAGGGGGGGATCAGACGTGGTGCCAACAAGCGTTCGTCTCTCATCCCTCCCACCTCCACTACCCCTGCCCCTGCCCCCCGCCAGACCCCCACCATCCCCCGTCTGCCCCAGAGCACCCACCCTCCATTGCCCCTTAGGGTGGGTGGTTGGGAGCGCTTTGATACACCCTGCTGACTTAACCTTTGCCTATTCTTCCCTGTCAAAGGCTGCCAGTTGATGTCAAGCTCATAATACAATTAGTACATCTGTGCCATTGACCTTGGCAGTGTGGCTTAAGCGCTGTCCTAGAAAGTGTTAACAGTGACGGCCTTTCATCTCGCCGCCGCTTCCTCTCCGGCCAGACACCCTTAAGCCTCCTGTTAGCTCTCCCACTCCCACCACCACTGTGGGGAAGGCAGGCTCCTTAGAGCACCCACCGACACACACACACACACACACACACACACACACGCAGGCAGATGCGGGAAGGGACAGTCACATGTAAGAAGACAAATGCATGTGTGTTTATACACACAATCAAAAACATATACTGACAGACAGACAGAGCTCAATGTCTTTCTCTCTTCTTTTTTTCCTCGCACACACACACATATTCACACACACGCAAGAACACACAGAGCGGCTATTGACAGCACAACCATTCCTACCATTTGTATTTATTTTTCATTTTTTGCAAAGAAAATCATTTATTGCTTTTGGCTGTTGGGATGTGAATTTAAAATAACATTTACTATTTTTACAAACATATCTATATATGAAGTGGAAGGGAGTGTACGATATTTATTTAAAACAAGAGCTAAGTTACAGTGAGAGAGAGACTGAGTTAAGCAAAAGAACAAATATAAAATGAACAGAAAGATAAAGATGAGTGGAAGAATTCCAACAAAGGGAAAGAAAGAATCTCTTTGGCTAACCAGAGACAAGACTGCTGTTTCCCACTTCCCTTGCTCTGGGTTGCTCTGGGTTGCTCTGGGTTGCTCTGGGTTGCTGTTTGGCTTTTGTTTTAATCCCCTCGCACCATTTGGTTGGAGATCTCAGGACCACCCACGTAGCTATGCCAAAGATGTCCTGGAGAGATGGGTGGCTTTTTTTTATCCTTTCTTTCACTCTTTCCCTCCAGTATTTTTTCTCTATTCTTGTCCTGTCTTTCCCACTGTTTTTCGGTGTTCAGAATATATATATATATATCTGCTGTGTGATCACGGTGTGGAACTCAAGCGCACATAAATATGAGGTCCCCATTGAGAGTAAGGACAACCAACACGATGCGCCTGACGGACAAAATGCCGTCATTGAATACTGTATCGCCTGGCCTGCACAAACAAATCGTTAATGTTTTGGCTGCTAGCGCATCTGCATGTGGTGACAAAGACCCCACTGTTTATGGGCATATAGAGTCGTTACTGTACCACTCCGCATAAGGGTCGGGGCTTGGGAAAGAGAGAGAGAGAGAGAGAGAGAGAGAGAGAGAGAGAGAGGGAGAGAGACCTACTGAGGGATTGTCCTGCAGGTGTAGAGATGTGGACTGATGGCTGCTGGTGGCTAGTGGTGTGGGGGTGCCGTTGGAGGGGAGGTCATGATGTGAGGCCAGGCTTGGCGGCCGCAGCTCACATCACCTTCTCATTTGTAAGCAGGCAGAGATGATGATGGCTGCTCTCTTAACAGGGTGGCCTTTACAAAGTTGGGAAGCAGGGGAGGGGGGGGGGGGGGGGGGGGGGGGGGGGGGGGCAGAAAGAGCGAGAGAGAGAAGGGGAAGAAGCCAAAGAAGAAGAGAACTGTCTATAAAAGATAGGGTAGAACCAATTGAAGAAGAAAAACAAAACACCCCGAAATGCTATGGAAAAAAAGTGTCATTCGCACAGGAATTCCTCAACATTGTTAAACACAGCAGGCTTCCTTGTTTGCCTCCCTCCATCTTCACCCCCACCCTTTTGGGCTCAATCTATGGCGGTCCATCCCTCCTTTTCATTTTGAAGTCATCACAACTCTTAAAAAAAAAAAGAATGCACTTTTTTTTCCAAAGGGGTGTGGAGGTTGTGCTACAAATGCAAGTAATTCGGCGCTTGGGAGAAGGGCACACACCAGGCTACCTTGTGGCACGCTGTGCCGCACAGGCATGTGATGTCATAAAAGATGTCTTTGTGAGCCTGAAACAGCTCTGTGGCGACAGACCACAGTGTGACAGGCCACTGGAGACTTCGACCGAGCATAAACCTTAAGAGGAAGATGTCTGCACAGCTGTACAGTTCAGTTATGTGTCTATTTTGTAAAAACAAAAAAACTAAAAAAAAAACTCCTTTTCTTTGAAGAATGTTCCCACGTGAAAGGAGACGGTGTGATCATGTGGAATTTCTCATTAAGTGGGTCAGCATTTGTGGGTACCTGAATGTGATTGTCTGAGTGTTCCCTCCTGCGAGTGTGTGGGCGAGTGTGTGGGCGTGTGTGTATGTGCGTGGGAGTGTGTGTGTGTGTGTGTGTGTGTGTGTGTGTGTGTGTGTCTCTGTGTGTGTCTCAAATGAATATGGAAATGGTTAAGAATGGAGTGTTTGTAATTGCCCGATACTGTGCTCAATACATAGCTCTGTGGCTTTCACTGAATCAGTGGAGAGCATGAATACTTTATCTCATATAATATGTCAGATTAGCGGTCTCAGTGGACATGCCAAAGATTGCTCACCAAGATAGTGGATACAATGATTCAAAGTCTACAATCGCTCTATTGATTCTGTTGAGCTTCATATTTGCATTTGAGTAAAGGAAGACTCTTAAAGGAATGAAAAACGCATTGGATTTTTTAATGCCTTCCTTTCCCATGCTATAGAAGAATCAATACGCCGCTTCTCTTCTCTTGCTGTCTCCTTCCCTCTCTCTCTCTCTCTCTCTCTCCTCACACTCTCTCTCTCTCCTCACACTCTTTCTATCGTTACCTTTCTCTAGTCTTTCTATTCTTGTACCCTCTCTATCTCCCCCTCCACTTTTCTCTCCATCTTTTGCTTTTTCCTCTGTACCTTGCTCTCCTTTTTGTGTTCTTTAAGGGCTTTCTTCTGTCCCACATCTGATACACAACCCATACAAATGGATAAAACTATTTGACTCCTTTTTTCATTTTTACATGTAAGGTTAGTAAGGTTAATTAATTAAGCGAATCAAAGGATGAAATTCAAATGTACCCATTTTCAGTTTAAAGGTTAATATTCGAAATTGTTTGATGACAGGGAACTTTGTATTATTTTTGAGTGCATGATACAATAAAATATTCCATCTGAGATAGCAAATAGGCTGGATAATTACGAAGTGTGATAGATTGATTTAATTTAAAAGGGACATTGCGATGAAATTGCATTAGTGCATGCATTAGCTCTTCAATCAGCATATGTGTATGCGTTATTTGATTTAGTTTAGTTTCATTTATTTTCTTTCACATGAGATGGGTGTAGTAGGATCACTCTGCTCCTTGTAGTTCCTGTTGCGTTTTAAATAGCAAGTGCACTGAGTAGTGACGCAATTATGAAATTGAATTGAAAATTAAATTATATACAAAAAACAGTGTAAAGGGACACAGCCTCTCGGTTAATCTCTCGGTTAATCTGTGACAATTCTGTGTTATTTCCATGTAACTCATCACCCCCAGATATGGTAATGTGGCCGCTTTAGATTTTCTTTGGTACACACATGTTGGTAGCTCTTCGAGAAAAAAGCTTTGCGGGAGCTTTTGAGAAAAACAAAACAAAACAAAGCCCTCAACAGTTCAGCAATGGGAAAAAGAGGAGAAAGGAGGAAACCAACAAAAGATAGCTTAAATCTTTTCATGTTCTTTTCTGCCTTTCTTTCATTTCTTTTGGCCACAAGTCAATATTTTGCATGTGGACATGGATGTCTTTGTGACACTGTACAGCAACAACAACAACAAAAAAATCAAATAACGGCCGGCCCTGGCGTCAGCCCTTCCCTCTGGGTATGCAGGATGAGCGGATAGCCCTCTCCAAAAGCCTTTTTGTTGATTATTAATTAAGTTAAAGAAATCGGACCCTGATGGTCGAGTCGCCCCGTTGGCGAGGAATTATAGTCGGAGTGATGAATTCCTTCACTAATGACTCATTTAGCTGAGGCACAGAGATGAGTAAACGTCCTGTGGCCTCTCTAGTATGACTGACGCAAAGGGCAAGAACTCGCAGCACCACGCTTTATGTTCTTAGAACATTCTAGAACGTGTGTCACACAGAAACCTTCACAAACTGTAATGAAGACTGCAAGAAAGAAATGTGTTTGATTAGGAATGTTTCATATTATTTGATGCGATCATTTTATATATACAGGGCAAGGATTTGTGAATTTGCTGTTGCTGTGGAGATTTTAAAATTTAAGAGCAGGTTTGCCATGTGTTATTCTTCACAACAGAGCAACTGGTCTTTGGCTTTTCATTAATTGCTTATATTTCAGATATCTTTTCATTTAGATGATGACGAGGAATTATCAGAACACACCTACTAGATAAAAGTATATGTGACGTTAACAATGTTTGGCTGTCAAAAAGGCAAGCTTATATACATTAATTTAAGTCTAAAAATGAACCTGAAAGCCTCAACATGTTTTCCTAAAGGTCTAATTATGCCTGCTGATGTGAGGTCAGGGTTGAGAGGGTGTCTGAAGTAAAGCAGTCATGTTGTCGGCCATATAAGAGAGTAACCCACCCAGAAGGGTAATTCTTATTCGACCTCCAGGAAACACACATACACAAGTCTTTACCACTCTCTACCACTCTCTACCACACACACACACACACACACACACACGGACACACACGGACACACACACACACACACACAGAGAGAGAGATAGGCACAGACAGACAGACAGAGGGACACACACATTTTCATAGATTTATTTTAGCAAGGTATAGATATATCCAAAGAGGTGGTGATGATGGGTTGTTGATCAGGTGTGAATAAGGTCTTTGCTTTGCGAACATGTTTGCCATCTTAGCGCATAATGGCAAGATGCAAGAAGAGGAAGTGGCTTCTTACAACTGTGATTAAACATATGTAACTAATCAAGCACATTGCTGCTATGGCACAAGCATGTAATTTGTTGGGTTCCATTTTGAAAGAAAAAGAAAAAAGAATGAAAAAAGAAAGATAAAAAGAAAGAGAGACATATTTTATCATTTGAGAAAAGCAAGCAATGAATACAGCTGAAGATTTTCAGTCATCATTCATGAATGATAGAGACACCCTAGATAAAAAAAAATCCATTTGTTTGAGCCTTAAACCTATTGAGAGCCATGCTATTTCTATCTCGAAGCTGAATAATTGTGTGGAATTTGCTAAAGGTTAAACCGGTCGGCTTGTTTAAATGCAGAGGTTATATATTACTTTAGCAATGCTAAATGAAGAGGTTCAGGCATTTGAAATTCAGGTGGAAATAAAGGGGGCTTGATAGCAGAGGAGAATCCTAATAGGGCCATCAAAGGCCTGATTTGTACTCAACTGGCAAGGTAGCTGTGAATTGTATGAAAATATTGGAAATCGATAGCGTCTATGGAATTTCATTAAGAGGCAGTATCCACAATTGATAGGCCCTCATAATTTGATGGATTACACAAAGAAAATTATTAGCTGGCCATAGAGAGTTGGGTAGAATGCGCAAAACTGGGTCTGGAGAATTGGTGAAGTAGGGCAATTTGTTCTGATAAAAAAGAATATTGATTTTGGCTGTGGTTAAAAAAAAAGAATTAAAGGTTAAATCTTTGCAGAGCGGTTGTGCAGAAACTGCGCTGAATGTCTTTGGATTATATATTAATTTATTCTATTTTTTCTTTCTTTTACCCACACCATCCCCATCCCCCACCTCCCACCCCTCTCCCCCTCTCCCCCTCTCCCCCTCCCTTCCCCTCTCTCAGTCCCAGGTGAAGTCGTGGATGATGCAGACAGTGGAAACGAGAGCCGGAGCGGCAGTGAGGAGACCCATGTGTGTGAGAAGTGTTGTGCGGAATTCTTCAAATGGTCCGACTTCTGTGAGCACTTGAAAAGCTGCACTAAGAATCCCCTGGTGCTCATCGTGAATGAGAACGAGGCCACTCCAGACCCCTCCCAGGAGTACCCGGGGGAACCCTCACCTGCTCCCAGCTGCCCCAGTGACCCAGCAGACAGTGAGGAAGCCGGGGAGGGCAGTAGTTCCCCAGCCGAGGGTGATGATGGGGCAGAGATGATGCTGCTGGAGAGGGAAGCTGCCCCGCTGGAAAAAGACGACGAACCCATGGAGGTAGAGATGTCCCCTGAGAAGCCTGTGGTGGACCCAGAGGACCAGGATGCTTCACCCGAACCCGATGCCCCCCTACCTCAGATCGATGAAGCTGTCCAGCCTTCGGGGAACGAAAGCTACACCATGACGAGCACAAACGTCACCCTAGAGACACTGCAGAGCACTCGCGTGGCTGTGGCCCAGTTCTCTCAGAGCTTCCGTGGGGGGACCTTGGCCGGAGGTGTCTCCACCATGGCCATCCCCATGATCCTGGACCAGCTGATGGCACTGCAACAGCAGCAGATCCAGCAGCTCCAGCTTATCGAGCAGATCCGAAACCAGGTGGCACTGATGCACAGGCAGCCCTCCGCTCAGCCAGCCCTCAGCCACCATGCTCCTCATCACAGCACAGGCTCAGCCTCTCATGGAGCATCCTCCTCCTCCTCCTCCTGCATCTCAGCAGTGCCCAGTCAATTGCAGCTTCACAGCTTCATGACACCTCCGGTCCACCAGCTGCCAGTCAGGGTTCCGCCCACTTTGAATGGCCAGGGCCCTGCATCGTTAACATCCGCTCTCGAGGGTCCCATCAGCCATGCCTCACAGGCAGGAGGCCAACTGGGCAGTGCTGGGCTGTCCAACAGCACATCCACCAACTCTTCATTCTCTCCATCCAGCAGCAATGTGGTGTCTTCTTTACTGCCCCCGAGCACAATGGCTAACACAAACAGCATCAGTAGTAGTAGTGCTGGAACATTGGGTGGCATTAGCAGCAGTATGACCCTACACAGGAATTCCACTAGTCCCTCTACCTTATCCCATGGCAGCCTCTTGAGTTCATCCTCCAGTCTCTCAAATATGCCCCTGATGACTCACAGTTCCTCTAGTAGCGTCATATTCCCCAACCCACTTGCTAGCATCGCAGCCACAGCTAATGCACTCGACCCCCTCGCTGCTCTGATGAAGCATCGGAAGGGCAAGCCGCCTAATGTGTCCGTCTTTGACACAAAGCCTAGCTCTGATGATCCCTTTTTCAAACATAAGTGCAGGTTCTGCGCCAAGGTGTTTGGCAGTGACAGCGCTCTTCAGATTCACCTGCGCTCGCACACCGGTGAGAGGCCATTCAAGTGCAACATCTGTGGCAACCGCTTCTCTACGAAGGGTAACCTAAAGGTACACTTCCAGAGGCACAAAGAAAAATATCCCCACATTCAAATGAATCCCTATCCAGTTCCAGAGTACCTGGACAATGTGCCCACAAGCTCAGGCATCCCTTATGGCATGTCCCTTCCTCCTGAGAAGCCCGTCACCACCTGGCTGGACAGCAAACCTGTCCTTCCCACAATACCAACCACAGTTGGCCTCCAGCTCCCACCGACCCTCCCTAGCATGATTGGTGGCTATAGTGATTCCCCAAGTCTTACACCTTTAAGCAGATCACCTCAAAGGCCATCTCCACCGTCCAGTGAGTGTGCTTCTCTGTCTCCTAATCTGCTCAATCCTGAGGCCAGTATGTCTCACACCTCTGAGTCACCTGGGCCCATGGCCGCCGGGAACGATGCACCTCCTGTGCTGATACCTGAAGGGGTTCACCTGCCACCCAACTGTACCACAAGGCCCGGGGAGACCACTAACACCAACAACACCTCCATGGCCCAGGTTGCTCTTTCGGCAACTGTCACCATGACCACGACCACCACTCAGAATACCAACCACCCCACAACTCCTCCCACTTCACACTCTTCCCATCCTATGATTTCTGACCAGTTCAAGGCCAAGTTCCCTTTCGGGGGGCTCCTGGACTCTATGCAAACCTCTGAAACCTCAAAGCTGCAGCAACTAGTGGAGAACATTGACAAAAAGATGACAGATCCCAACCAGTGCGTCATCTGCCACCGAGTGCTCAGCTGCCAGAGTGCCCTGAAGATGCACTACCGCATCCATACTGGAGAGAGACCCTTCAAATGCAAGATATGCGGCCGTGCATTCACCACCAAGGGCAATCTTAAAACACACTTTGGGGTTCACAGATCCAAGCCCCCACTTCGGGTTCAGCACTCTTGCCCCATCTGCCAGAAGAAGTTCACTAACGCTGTGGTGCTTCAGCAGCACATCCGAATGCACATGGGAGGACAGATTCCGAACACTCCCCTACCAGAGGGATTTCAGGACATGGACACTGATCTGTCGTTTGACGAGAGGAGCCTTGATGCTATGAGCACTTATGATGACGATCTCCTCGATGAAATGGAGCAGGCTATGGAAGACGAGGCAGATCTGAAAGATGGAGAAATCGATCCAACCAAACCCCTCATGTTCTCATCAGAGATGTCTCCAGGAAGCTCTCCTCCAACCTCTGTCATCTCCAGCATCGCCGCCTTGGAGAACCAGATGAGGATGATTGACTCCACTGCAAACATGACTCGTTGTTTTGGACAGAAACCCATGGAAAATGGGCTCCGCTTTGGGGGCGAGAGTGACCGCTTCAACGACTCCTCTTCGGCTGTTGGTGACCTCGAAAACCACAGCGTGGGGAGCCCGGCCCTGTCAGAGTCGTCTGGCTCCATGCAAGCGCTCTCCCCAACTCACAGCCAATCTGAGAGTCACCGTTCCAAGTCCCCGGGCACAAGAAACAACACCGGCGCTCCAGCCGAGGAGGGCCAGAGACAGGGACAGGGACAGGGACAGGGACAAGAGAGCAGTGTTGCGACAGCCACAGTGAAGTCTGAACAATCAGAAACACCTTCCCCTGCTTCTGCAATAGAGAACAATGGAGCTCTGGACCTCACTGCAACCCAGCCTGGAGGGCATTTTATCAAAGAGGAAAATCAATTCAGCATGCTGTTCTTAGGCAGAGACAGAGGTAATTTAACATGTCTTAATAATTGCTTTTTAACATTTGCATGACATGTGCATATAACCCATGCCTTTTATCTAAAAACATTTTTTGGCCCCTGGGAATTACATCTGTGTCCTTGGCAGTGCTGGTGTCTTCTTTAGAACTGACGTAAAATAATAATCCAAACCACTGAAAATGATCACTGTGATGTGTTTGTGTCAGTTCATTAACATCTTAACCTCAATCGTGTTTTACAGGTTTTGGCGCTCCCGGCATGGTTACGGCATCCAACATGATCAAACTTGAGATGAACGGCCACGGCAGAGCGGCCTCATTAAGTGAAGGACCCCACCTGTCCATGGGGATCCAGGTACCCGCTGCTGCACCTCAGACCGTGATGAGCTCCAACCTCACACCCATGTTGGCTCCTCCTCCACCCCGTCGCACCCCCAAGCAGCACAACTGCCACAACTGTGGGAAGAATTTCTCGTCAGCCAGTGCGCTGCAGATCCATGAGCGCACTCACACTGGAGAAAAGCCCTTTGTGTGCTCCATCTGTGGAAGGGCATTCACCACCAAGGGAAACTTGAAGGTACTTATTCACTGAAATTGTTGAAAGAGATTGCAGTAGCTTTATTGATATTGCTAAATGATGTGTTGTTGATAATAATAATAATAATAATAATAATAGTAATAATATAAATTATTAAATTGATTATTGATAAAAATATCAATAATACAAATAATTAGTGGCACAATATACATATATAATATATAATATTATAATGCTACATTATTTATTATTATTATTATTATTATTATTATCATTATTATTATTACATATTATTATTACAACATATGATTATACATATATACACATGATTTGTTTCACTGTTTTACTGTTTTACTCCTGTTTTAAAATTGATGAAATATCACATTTTACTACATTTATGTCAGTTATAAATAAGATTGAAGTAATAATTGACCCCCCCCCCCCCTCCCCTATTGCTGCAGGTCCATATGGGCACCCATATGTGGAACAATGCCCCTGCCAGGAGAGGGCGCCGTCTTTCGGTTGAGAATCCCATGGCCCTGTTGGGTGGTGACGCCATGAAGTTCAGTGAAATGTTCCAGAAGGATCTGGCGGCGCGGGCCATGAATGCGGACGCAGGGTTTTGGAACCAATACGCGGCTGCCATCAGCAACGGCCTGGCCATGAAGAACAATGAGATCTCCGTCATCCAGAATGGAGGTATCCCCCAGCTGCCTGTCAGTTTAGGTGGTGGTGGTATCCCCTCACTGGGGGGGATGTCGAGGGGGATGTCAGGAGGCATGGACCGGGCACGTACCGGCAGTAGCCCCCCTATGACCGGGCTAGAGAAAGCCAGCCTAGAGGTGGGGGCTGGACGTCCCTTTTCAAGATTTATTGAGGACAATAAAGAGATTGGGATCAATTAATGAAAGACTTTTAGGCGGAGGAACACAAACAGAAGGACTGAGACTGTCTGAGAATGTGGAAAAGTAACTGTTAATCCAGTTTAATCCAGTTTGATTATGTACTATATTATGTACAGATGACTTTTTTCTGTTTGGTTTTTGGAACTATAGTATTCAGTATTGATTAGAGGTATTCACCTTCCTCCCATTCCTCCTAATTCACTCATATGAAGAAACTTTGTCTCTTGTTTGAGAATCTGTTGTCTTGCAAGATTTGCATGGTACTTATTTGGTTCCTATCAGTATGTTTGACTGCTTTTGAGGATTATTTTCCAAAAAAGATAAAAAGATAATATTGATAATAATCTAAAGATTGATGATGATGATGATGATGATGATGATGATGATGATGATTATCATGATATGTTGACTCGGTTGATATGATCAAGCTTCGGAGGGTGAACACTGAGATCTATTAGACTGACCTTTTTGTGCATAGACTGTCTGGACATCTGGTTCCTTAAACGATATTTGTTTTGAGACACAAGGGAGTGAAACAGGTGAGATTGAAGTGACTTTGTTTTAGTGCTCGCCTAATACTTTTTTCTCATGAAGTAGAAACTTGAAAAAAAAATTTGAACTATTTTAATCTTTACATTTAGTCTTTTGGCATTGTCTTATATTAATGTCCAGTGTCTTTAGTATTTATATTGACAAAAAAGCGGGTATAAGAAAATATATTTAATGCCCCCCTCCCCATCACCCCCATTTTATTGGTCCTGTTTTTTAAACTTCAGACTTCTATTATGGATATATCTTTCAATAAAGATAAAAATGGCAGTTCATTTGACCAATAAACACACATTGTGAAGTTTTATTTGGATATCTAGCATGGATATGTGTAATAGGCCAGGAACACAGAGAGGAAGCTGAGATATCTAAAGCTGCTAATTCCCACAAAACCTGCTTTTAACCTTTGTAAAAAGAAAAGAAGAAGAAAAAAGACTATCCTCAGATATTATTATGTATAAAAATAACTAGTATGCATATTTTGTAAGACATGATAAAAAAGGACATCCGAAATCGAGCATATTTGTCATGATCGTGAATGCACTTTTTAGCGGAAAAAAGGTTTTTGTCTGTACGATTCCATTAATGTTTTTTTGATTGAGCTATCACTTGTTGTTTTTATTGTGTTCTGTGCAGAGTCAGTCTGGACTTTGAGCCGTGAGCAGCGTTATGATGATACCTATGCTCAACATCAGGCTCTGGGTCTCAGTCGCTCCATTAAATCCTATTCAAATAAAAAGAGAGAACAGGATGTGTATACTGTATGTGTGTATGTGTATGTGTGTGTCCTGTGATGCTATTGCCCTTGACAACCCTGGGAAGCGTTGTGAATGTTTTTCAATCATCGCTTTAGCAGGCGGTGAGATGACAACACATGGTGGAAAGGTGGTACTCTCTATAGTTATAATGGAAACTAATTTGCTCTAGTATTTCGGAGCCAGTGCTTACCTCTTCCACTTTGCAAAAGAGGCACAAATAAATGACTTTATGTGGGTCACATGTGAGCAGAATTCAGAGCATCAGTTCTTTGGACAGCAGCCTTAAATGAGTGAGCAGGGGCAAGGGAACTACAGAGGCGAGGACTTGTGCAAAGTCTTCACCGAATAACAAATATCTCTATAAGCTAACGTGTATATTTATGTATGTTGTTTATCTGTTTCTGAGCCTATTTTGTTACATTAAAGTCCCCTTGGATGAGTCCGCTTCAAGAGAAGATTAACAAATAAGAAAAATGGTAGAGCATATCTACTCTCCGGAGTCATTTCTCAGACTCTTTGCATTTCCAGCTCTGTCTTTGCACTGGTCTGCTTTCTTTGCTGTCAATTTACAATTAAAGGACCAAGCTGTAATTTAGAAAAGCTTCACAGCATCATACTTAAAACATATTTTCCATTCAGAAATGTGCGTCTCTTGAGGAGATGCTCCCTGCAACATTAAGGAAATGTTTTCATTATTGTGTGATTGGCACTGGCAGTGCTATTCTGTGGCTTGCATTACATTTGTATGTGGTCACAATTTTTATGCAGGTCACCATGATGGGTTGCGAGATTCCGCAAATCCCTAAAACCCTTAACAAACCCTTACATGGTGATCATATTTTAGAAAGGCCCCGTTGTTGGCAGTTTGTTGTGTCATAGGGATTTGAGTTAAGTCCGAGGGCTAATGTTATTATCACACTTGGTTGTTGCCGTTTTGAAGTTTTTAGGGAGGGAAAAAGTGTTTGCTTGCGAGGAAAACTGCGAAGAGCAGCTTATTTCTGAGGGCTTAATGGGACGGGTTTGTAAAGTTCACGGGTCCACTTGGCCTCTGGCCTTCTAATCTGGGCTGACTGTGCAACCAGTATAAGGCCTCAACTACGTGTGAATACGTGCATTCCTGCCCCTTGGAGCCAAGTAAAATGGTGTGTGAGTCCATCTGTGCTCAGGTAATATGGATTGCAGTCAAAGGACATCAGAATAAGGCAGTGCCAGTGATCTCACCATCCCCTTGATGTATCAGTGCAGCGGTACTTGAATGTTCAGCACACACTGATATGTATTCCAACAGAGATGTGCATGACCATGGAAGACTGTGAATCAATTACAGTTTCATTCTCAGTGAAAGTGAGACATAAAGAAATAAAAAAATAATAACATTGCATATTTCCTGGTGTTTGCACTTCAGTTGTAGAATTCCTGTAAGAAATCTTACGTGTAATTGCTCACATATTAAAATATCACACAGAACATATTTACAGGAGATATTAATATATTTACACAGTACCTAGATTACACAGAAGGCAACAACTTGACTTTTGGGCAGTTGTACAACTATGTTGTGGGGGTGGCAAGCTTCTATCTGACCAAGTAGGCACATGTTTCATGTCTCATATCAAAAAAACCACACTTGCCGTCATCGTAATTGCTTCCAAATTTAGTTCCCGTAATATTTTTAAATGCACTTGTTTGTTCTTTTAAATGTTTGCAGCCATGCAGCAGATGCATGTTCCTCTTTTCAAATAACCCGCTTGTTTCCATGGCTGGAAAGGGGAAGTGAAATATTTGACCGCATTAAATGCAACATTATGTTTAGACAGACGGATGTCAATTGTATGGACAAAAATGTCTTACACCTAATGGCCCCCCCCTGCTACTGTTACGGATGTCTTATGAAGCCTGGTTCAATACACATACGTCACATATCTCTGCACAGAGTATAACTTTTCATTTATCCGTTATTGTTATGGATATTTATCCAGTATGCTATGTGTTGCCATGAATGCCACACATTTGTAAGTTGTTGACATTTGGAATTCAGCTCAGTTAACTAGGTTTTCTGATAAATAGATATGAACAATAATGTGGCTAATTCATTGTCAAAAAGGGAAACCGTTGAACAAATGTGTGGGACATTACTATTATTATGAGATAATGACCAGTGGCTGTGTGTGACAGTGTCTGCAGACAGGTAGGTCTCTAAACTGTCAGAGACATTGGTATAAAACATTGGTACAGCTAGTTAACATCAAGAAAGGGAATTGTCATGTCATGTTCTCACAAGCATAAACTATTGACTGCAAATTATATTACATCATCTATAAAATCACTCAGACATTTTCCAATAAATGCTGCTCAAGTGGTTAGAATTATGGAAAGTGAATGAAATAAGAATAATGATAATGCATAATTAAACAATTACTGTATAACAAATACATGATTATTATTTAGATATTATTATGATAACATTATTATTTAATGCCATCTAAATATGCCAAAATTATTTCAATTAACAGAATATTGAATAATTGAATGAATTCAGCATCCTCAGTGTGGCCTGTAACCCCCCCACCGTTGCTCGTAATTGTGAAACCTGTACTGTATTTTGTCATTACGTTCAACTGATTAAATAATAATCAATATAGGTAAGTTTGAAATCGATTTTTATGGATCCTCAGTGTTGGTGTTGCAAGTCAGCATTGTCAAATAACACCACACTGTTAAATTACCTTCAATTCTCATGTTTCAATACAAACGTGATACGTGCATTACACAACTTTTCAAAAACCCACGATCTCTCTGTTACTGTACCAATGTTCCACCGAATGCAAATCCATTATAGAGGAAGGGAGTGAGTGTGGGGGTTAAAGACGGCACTCTCGCACACATACACACACTCGCACATGCTCTCTCTCTCTTTCAAACACATACACACACTGGCACATGCTCTCTCTCTCTCTCTCTCTCTCTCTCTCTCTCTCTCTCTCAAACACACACACACCAAAAAGTGGGGTATAACACAGTAACAGAATGGTCCAGCCGTCTCCAAGCATCGAATCATTTAATGCTCTCTACTATTACGTCATTTCCTCTTGAAAATCAGAATTGACACTGCCATCTAACGCATATACAAGACAATCTGCTGTCTCTCTCTGTGGCTATGTGAAATAGTGTACACTACGTCAGACCACGGTCACACTCATACAAATGCCTATTCTGTACAGGTCTATCTACAAAGTAGGCCCTTTATATTGCAACACAGCAAGTGCCCAATGACATCATAGATTAATTGTCTTTTCAACAAGGACATGTTTCAGGTTTATCTAATCTTTGTATCTGACTGGATAGCTGACAAATTATGATTTACATTGAGCTGCTTCCTCCAGAAGGCACAGGCATGACCTTTTGACTGACAAGGGTGCCTGACTGTGCCTATAGTCTCATAGACTCATCTTTCATTATTCCAAAGAAAAACACTAGGATCAATCCATTTTTAGAGCCGTAAATCTTCCCTGTTCAAGCACCTTGCTTTTGCATGAGGGAATCCAATCAAAGTGCTTAGAATGAACAGGAACATATATTTGGATTTCAGCCATCGTTATTTTACTAACCTTACTCATAACAGCAGTACACACAGTACAAACAATTATTTTACAAACAGGTATTTTCTTAGCATTTTTTGCCATCAGTATAGTTACATGGGTTTATAGTAAATGGACAATGTAATGGAATAACCTTTTTAATCATTGAAATGAAAAGAGGTGAAAAATTAGAACATGAACTCACCAAAAAAGAATCTTGTGCTCCTTATCTACCAACTCATGTCACCAGCTAACGGATCATCAATACTCAGCCACTGAAAAATATAAACAAACATTAATTCTGAGGTAATAATTTCTCCTCATTATCAGCCATACAATAAAATCTAAACAATCGTTACTTAAACTGAGCCACATTTAACCCCAGAGGTTGGTAAAAGTCCACTGTTTGAAATGCCTAGAAACAAAAGTAAATGGATGACACAGATTCATTTACATTTTTGCAGACTGTGGTCAGTCAAAAGCTTTCAGTGTCTGATCCATTTAAAGAGGCAAGCAGAATTACATGGAAATGCTGACAGCTGACTCTTGTCCAAAAGTATGGCCCCCTGGGACGACGCTAGGCTTAGTCTGAAGGTGAGAGTGGATGTTTGAAGATGCTAGAGTTAGTGTGGTGTGGGAAAGGCAGTTGTCATTGTTAAGTGCCCAGCTACTTCCTTATGGACAAAATGATAAATGTGATTCCAGACTTTTCAATGACTGTCATACATACAGATAGTTAAGGTGCAGCGATTGTATCCAAAATAAATAAATGATACACTCAAGTACAACTCAAAGAATGAATATGAATGTGTAGCCTCTTTTGAACTGAATTGCTCTGGTAGGAATTTAAGCAGTCATGGCCAAGTTAATTATTTGGACTCAGGGGCAGAAAGAGTAGTAGCCTATCAGGAAAGAGGACTACAGAGCCCCCTAAGGGTCATGGTGGTGTTTTCTGTTATCAGCTGCTTTTGTGTTTTGTGTTTGAGGCCAAAGTTTTGCAAGGGAATAATATTGCAGGGTAAGGCAAAAGTACTGTGAGGTAACACAACAATATTGCGGGGGAAAGCAAAAAGTACTGTGAGGTAATGAAAGAATATTGCAAGGTGGTATTGCAAAAATGCTGCGAGGGAAGGCAAAAAAAGGCAAAAAAAAACATCAACGTGACCCTTATGGGCCTCTGTAGAGTGTAGAGGGCAGCTGGAGTACACAACAGAAGGAGCAAAACAGTACAGGTTAGAGTGCCGGGAACACTGATGTGTTTGTTCCTGTATAACATGTTAGATATCAAGTCTTTGCTTGTAAATTAGTAAGTTACGAGTTTTTACTAACCCCGGTACCTAGCTAGCTCATCTAGGAACCTTTATCATAGATAGTTTCATTTCAAATTCTGTTTTGTCACAGGACAGCAGTGAATCAATTCCTAGCCATAACGAAATGCATAACATCAGCCAATAGCCTATTTACCTAACTAGTAATGTCAGCAAAACTAGCTAACTGGTCAAAGGAAGACCCAATTTAAGGTGTAATATTACTTGTGAACACTTTGCAAATACATATGCTTGGATAAATACCTTGCCCTGCTGGCTAAGGTGGTGAATTATTTGACGTCCACCTACTCTGTGGAAAGAGAAACCAAACCTAGCTAGGCCGTAAACTTGTCAGTGTAGCCATATTAGGTTTGACAGTGAAACAGGATTGGATGGGTTTGAATTACAACCTCGCAATGTTTTGTATTTCTCCCACTGTGCGCTTTTGTTTTGGGCTGTATTGGTCCTTGGCTGTTATGTCTACAGCCTCATATAGGAATTATTTGTATACATTGCCTCATTTTGGAATCTGACATGGAGAATTCCAGATCTTCAGACACACTTTCAGACACACTTAAATAGTCAGACACACACATTTTTTATATATTTCTAACCATAACTGTAAAATCATAGTGTTATTCAAATATACTCCATCAAAAAACAATTGTATTTAACTGAGGAGAAGCCGGGCGATAAAGCGTGTTTTTTTGTGTGACATAATGTTGATTTCACAAGCTTATTTATGGTAGTCAAAATGCCCAAAAATGGGTCGCACTTGTTCCAATTCGTGATTGAAACCAAAATAGTCAATGCTAACTGTCTGACGCTAATGCCTCAAAGCCTGGCGTTCAGCCAGTTAGCTTTGGCTAGCCCTCCTCTGTTTAAACCGTTTAAGTGCCAATATGTGACTTTCTCATTTTCAGTATCCCAGCTACTGCACAAGCATGGCCGATCTCCGTGGGGTTTAGGTACTTTGTTCATCTGTCATGTGGAGTTTGCTGACCAGTCAAATGGCCCCTCATATTTTTTGGTGTCAGAACTTGCACCATGTAACAAAATCTTCGAAGGTATCAACGCCTATTTGACTGGCAAAAGGCATAGAAATGATTGGGAATGCTAATATGGCACTCGTCCCAGGTCTGTATAATCTCCAGACTCTGGACCCACTGGCCACCATTACACAATGAATGGGAAATGTCCTTGTTTCAACTTGAGACAGTTGTTTACTTCTTGATCGGGCCATGGTGGTTCACAGTTTTAAATGTCTAATTGTTATAGCCTTGTAGCCTTACACCATGCTAATCTCATCCAAGGAGGAAGAGGAGAAAGGGCTGAAAAGTAAGTACATTTTTATTCATAAAGCCCTTACACCTTACCTAATACTCTGGCAACTTAATAATTGTTTTGAAAACCACAAATAAGCTACCAATGAGGTTAGCAACTAGAGGTTATTTTTGGCTCCCATGGAAGATGAGAAATTTGATTCTAGCATACTGAGCCTGAGGTTTGGACCAAAGTATACATTTGCTTATAGCCTAAAAGTGCCCCCCATCTGGCGAAAAGATCTCATTGTATTTCCCTGAGATGGTGCAGGGATTAAAAATCTGTGACTTTTGTTTTCTCTGTGCTTAAGGTGTTCTGCTGCCAAGACACTTCTAATGAATATTAGAATAATATTATATAATAATGAAATCATTTTTACATTTTTTAAATGCTTGGACCTGTAAGAGTACATTAAACCCTCAGTAGTATAGTAGATAAGAGTGGGTATAATGACCGCAGGACAGGTTCATATGAGTTTCTAGCCATTTAGCTACCTGTCCCACACATACACTTTTATGATTCTTTGACTGTCTCTGGCAGTGGGTACTTTCTAATTCAATGCCTTGCCATAATATTAAGTGAGTTGAGAACTTCTTTTTCTGTCAGACCTTTGAAGTATAAAAAAACCTCTGTACAATTACTGCATGAAAAGACATTATGCCTCAGACAAAAATGCAAAAGCCGAACACTTTCTAAATGCCAAATGAAATTATGAGATTCCTGCCTTTTTCTCCACCTTCAGCGTCTCTCTCCAAGACTGATGCATACACAAGTGCCTTCTAAAATGGAATGAATGCATCAGCTATGTCCTCTCTTTCTCCCTCTCTCTCTATCTCTCTCTTTCAAACCCACCCCGTCAGCTTGGTACAAGCAGCTGAAGTGTATGACTAGACTGCAGACACCATAATTACTTGATTCAATCAGCAAACCTTGGGACACAAAAAAATAATTGATGCAATCATATAAAAAGTAATATGCCGAAATAAGAGGCACAATGTGATATGTGCCACTGCATAACGAATTAGGAAATCAACACTTTGGCCTCAAGCAACTTTGCCCGTTGGAATTACACAGAGATGAGTGACAGGGGGACAGATGAGAGGGTCTATTCTGAGCTAAGAAGACAAGCTGCGTTCAGCTCCTGTGAGCCACATCCTGGACCTCGCCATTGACATATTTTAGAAAATGATGACGTGGAAGTAATTCTGTCCTCATTATATGTTTCCTCTTGTATGATGATCATTTCTTGCATGCCTGGTGACTTGTAGGAGTGATATTTTGTATTATATTATTTATTATTATTTTATTTTGAGACGTGACAAACTGAAGCATGAATACTATATGAATATGACCATAACAGCTGGGAAGCTTATGGGTTTAATTTCTTTGTCACTAACACTAGGTTATTCTGAAAATCTTTCCAGACTCTTCTCACACCACACAGACTTGTTTTAATGCGACCTTTGTGGGTTTGACTTTGAAAAGCAGTGTGAAAGTAGCGAACTACTTGAGCCAATAAACCTAATGCGAGGGAGCAGACTTTGCCTTGATTCAATGCAATGTGGCACGAGTTTTGACATATGTCACACTAGTGGAAGGAGATGATTACATTATAGGCATGATTTTCAATAGAAACCAGGCACATTGCTTTCTCATTCGTGGCATTTTTTCCTGCTCAGCTCATAACTGTCAGCTTAATGCACTCACAGATACATTCTCAATGAAATTCTTTGGCTAAATTGATACTTCAATTTTTTCTGGTCTGGAGGCTACTGTGCTTCCTAGCCTGGTTTTGGAATATGACATACCACTCATGCTTGGCTTATTGCCGGCAATTACTGAATGAAAATCTACATTTCTCAAGACTGGGCCATAGAAATATAAAGACTTTTGTTCTAGTCTAAGGGAGAACCAATTTTATGGCATTTTATAATATAATTCAATATGCTGTAGTTTAACCCTCATAAAAGCACTTTGTTAAGGCAAGCAATTTTACCTCAAGTGATTTCAATTACGATGCACCAGCCAGCAGACCACGAGGTTATATGGGGATTCAGGCTAGTGTTGACGTGAACATGAGCTGGTCCAAAATATTCCATCTTAAGGTTTCACAGGGCTGATGTGTTTATCAGAGAGTAGCAATGAACACAGTACTTAAATAGATTTATGTTTGGTCCTAAAGCCAGTTTCATGGACATATAAGTACTGTCCTTTACATGAATGGGAGCACCAAGATGTACTTACCATGTACCACTGTTAAATATCCTGAAGGGATTTTGAAAGGGAAAGTACATCCCACATGGATGTGTGAATCTGTCAAGGTCTCTCACTGTAACAGCTTTAAATCCTGTATTACTCCCAGAATGCCATGTCACCGTCGGGCATTGTGGACATTCTGTTATGTGCGGAATGAGGTCTCACAATTCACGAGTGAAGAAGAAACCATTCTCTTCTCACAGCAGATAATACAGAATGCATAATGCATTCCTGTCCCTCACTTATGCGGTATTGTTTTTTTTTTTTAACCATGGTAGCTTTTTTTTAAGTGAATGTGCATGACACTCTGGCATGACAGTGTGGACAGATGGATCGGATGGACGCACGGACGGACAGATGGACAGATGAATGAATGAGTGGGGCTGTCAGTGGGAGGGCGCTGTCTGTGGCTTGTTTAATGCTCGGCACGCCGGTGAAAGCCTCGGACGAAACGAATGCTGTAAATATTCCCATTGATCGAGAAGCAGGGGGCCCTACGATGATGCAGAGGCGAAGAGCCGCCAGAGTAAATCTAGTCGACAGTATTCCAATCCTATTCTCGGGGCTCTTGGATCTGAGATTGGTGCTTTAAATCGAAAGGCGCGTTTGTGTGTTTTTTTTTTTTCTTTTTCTTTTTCTTGTTGTTGTTTCTTCCCCCCCACCCCCAAACACTCCCCCATCCTTTTTTTTTGTCATTGCGTCCTGCAGGTTTGTCTGATGACATTGCTGGCCAATCATTCATAGCTGGTGAGTTTGATATGCAGACTTGCTTACTGCTCAACTCTGACATGGGGTGGCACATTTTTTTTGTTGAGGGGAAGGTAGTTGACAGAATGCTTTCAGCTCGACTCTCCTGTCTCTGGCTCTCTCCCCCCCCACATATTCAGCTCTGGGGTTCTTCATGCAAAATCTATTCAAGGCACAAAAAAAAGGGGAGCATTTGATTGAAATCAGGATCTGGCCCTAAAATTGGAAGAGGCTTTCTCTCAAGTACATCGCCACCGGCGGCTCTGTTGTTGGTGCTTCTCTGCCCCTGGAAAGTCTGAACCTCCTTTCAGGCTGGAATTTCCTCAAGCAGGCCAAAGGCTGCCGGCTGGTTGGTGGGATGCTTGGCCGGCTTCCTAAGTGTTATTTTTCACCAACCAAGGCCCTTGAGATGACAAAGTTAAGCACTCCAGATCGTCTGGAATTGGATTGTGTGGTTTACCTATTCAAATTCTTTCCTGTGCGTATTCTAAAGAGCCTATGGGGCCCAGGCACTTTTTTTTCCCCTTCCCTTTCCTTCTTCAACAGGCCCAATTCCATTTAGCAGCCCAATTTGACTTTTATTTCCTATCAAGGAGGTCAGTGAAGACTTTCAGTGGGTATTTGAACTTAACATGCATGACTCTCTTCATATTGTGTCTCCCATTTTGCACCTGGTTTCTTAAACCGATGACGCCTGACCATGTGTTTCACCTAAAATCCCCTGTCTTGAAAAATCCATTTTGCAGCACCACTTGTTTTTTTTATTTTTTTATTGTTCTTTCTTTCTCCTTGCCCTCTAGTGCGTTTGACTTTGAAAGGGCTAGATGGAAATATCCTCAAGACACGTTGAACCCCCCCCCTCCACAAGACCTATTTTATTCATAGCCCGGCATCCATTTTACTTAATATATTCATCTGTACATTTCTGCTTTGTCACTCTAGCGCTTTCAGTAATTTCCTGAAGGGCATTACCCTATGCATTGTGCCGCTGAAGTGCTCTAATGTTTCCCCGTCTAGGCTGTTTTCTGTCCTTTGACTGTTGAAGGCTCCATACTAGAGAATGGTTCCAGGGGAACTGAACACCACTGGGTGGAGGGGATCCCACAGGTGTTATTGTGAGGGGTAAATGAGGTATGACACATTGTAGGTTAGGATCAACAAGGAGAGAGAGCCTTAATCTCAAGATCATCTTTCAACCCCATCTGCCGTCCATGTTGGCATGGGAAGATGTTTCAGCTGCTCTTTCAACCATCCCCATAACCAGATGCCATGTCCGGCCTTAAGAGAAATAGTAGTCATCTTCCTCGTTTGATGTTCTATGATGATTAAAGTCGTACGTTATCGTGACGTCCATCGGAACTTTCCCCTCCACTTCCATTGTGGTTTATCTTTGGTTCCCTCATGAATATTCTGTGTAGTTCCAGGGTACTGGTGGGCTATTTTAATACTTACTTCAGCTTAGCTTGCTCTGGCCTGGGTGTGGGGGGTGGGGGATGGGGGGATGGAGGGGGCCTAAGAGGTTTGAACTTAAGACGTTCTCTCAAGGCCCAAATGGGCGAAAGACACAGCGAATGCATTTATATATGATTCCCGCTGCCGAAAGAAAATCCGCTTGAACTTTTAATGGAACAAATTAGTGTTGAGGTTTTCAAAAAACAGGAGACGGGGGTAGAGGGAGGAGGAGAGGCAGAAGAGAGGAGTGGAGGCCGGGGGAAGAAAAAAAAAATCATGTAATTGGTGATCTGTGATGCGAAGTGCTCTCAGGTTGAACGTGATACCCCGTGGGGAACGAGCGGGCCGTGGCGTGGCGGGGATCGCGCCGTGACACTCAGCAGCCCTGCGCCGGCTCCAGGCCTGGTGTGTGCCAGGTGAGGCCATGCTGCAGACCTATCCAATCTCCTTTAGCCAGACTGGGGCTCTAACGCGGCACAGCAGATGGACTCGCCACCCCATACTATGTTTCCATTGCTGTTCCATTCTGAGGTCAGTACATTAAGCATGTAAGTGTCTCGACATAGAGTGCTTTATCGATGCTGGTGTGTGTGTGTGTGTGTGTGTGTGTGTGTGTGTGTGTGTGTGAGTGTGTGTGTGTGTAGAATTTACCTGCCCAGTTAGCTTATCAGAGTCCATACGAGTATGTATGTGTGTGTCAGTGTAAGTTATTTTGTTTTGTTTTGTTATTTCTTGGCATGGTCGGCAGTCATGAAAGAGAGGTGAAAGAAAGCAGAGATTTGGAAAATCGATGAACGCAGCCCAACGTGCCTGTGTCCGCCCCGCAGTGGACCACGTCATCAATTAAACAAACTTCGAGTGCCGGCTCCATCCATCAGGAGCTCACTGGATCAGGTATTGGGTTCTGCGTCGCCATGACGAATGCGGGACCTCCGCCACGGGCCCAAGGTTGCCGATCGATAGAGATCATCATTCCGATGTGGCCTTTATCTCTCACACACTACGGCCTGAAGCCCTACATTAATTTTAACACCGAAATCTCCGAGGTCAGGGTGGTTTGGCCAGGGAGGGAGGAAGGGAATGATCACTATCACTTACTTGTCTCTCAATTCACTGTTCTCTCTCTCTCTCTCTCTCTCTCCCTCTCTCTCTCTCTCTCTCTCTCTCTCTCTCTTTCTCTCTCTGTGCCTGCTTAGCTTTGTCTTTACATCCCATTGTTGTTGGAACATACTGACCGTTCATTGTGTCATTGTTAAGGTTGAAGAAGTAATGGGTGGGACAGTAGTGTTGTGGAGTAGATTCCATTTTAAAACGCACTTCTACGGGGTTAGGATATTTTCAATTAGAGCAAGGAGTTGCAAGGCCCCAAAATTTTTAAACACATATTATCGATTCAGGAAGGTTTATGTCCCAGCCTCACAGACCGAACCATCACTGAAAGCGTAAGATTTCTCAAGGCCCCCCCTTTTCTGTCATAGCCTGAGAGCTGTTTTTGCACCATCTACAGGCCACGAGTGCATGAAGTGAGTCTCAGTACCGCTTCTCTGGGGGGGGGGAAAAATAGAATTCTTCGGTCCCCGACTTTTCTTTTCTTTTTGTCGCGGGCGATTACTCAGTGCGTAAGGACAGGCCTGTGTGAAAGCCTCCTAGTTATTATTGATTGGAGTCATTATGGAATTTTATGCCAATAAACTGTCATGGTTTACTGTAACACCCAAATGATTAAGCCCATTCTGTTTCGTATGGCTTGAGCACTTGCAGAAGCTTGCTTATTAGCAAGGGTCATTATGAGAAAATGGAGTTTTGCAATTGAAAAAGAGAATGATGATTATCGATTCTTTTTTTTGTTGGTTTGTTTTATTTGCCCTGTTTAATTGTTCCATTTTTCCTTTGTCCTATTGAGTTGTCACAAATGACATATTTTACATCAGGCCGATTAACCATATCTCCGGGTCCCTCTCTTTCTGAGCTGATGTCACTGTATCAGTTCAGTTTTCAAGGTCTATCTCTCAGTTGCCTAATGACATTGTCATGCAAATAGCTTCTTTGTGTGTGTGTGTGTGTGTGTGTGTGTGTGTGTGTGTGTGTGTCTGTGTGTGTGTGTGTGTGTGTGTGTGTGTGTGTGTGTGTGTGTGTGTGTGTGTGTGTGTGTGTGTGTGTGTGTGTGTGTGTGTGTGTGTGTGTGTGTGTGTGTGTGTGTGTGTGTGTGTGTGTGTGTGTGTGTGTGTGTGTGTGTGTGTGTGTGTGTCTGTGTGTGTGTGTGTGTGTGTGTGTGTGTGTGTGTGTGTGTGTGTGTGTGTGTGTGTGTGTGTGTGTGTTATGGACACTGTTGAGTGACGTCATGTAATGGCTGAGGCCCTGCAACATGTGTTAAGTGAATGAAGCTGCATAAAAAACAGCGTTTGTTTTTCATGCAATGCTCAAGAGTACTCAGACCAAAACACATCAGTATAACTCTCCTGTTCAACTGAACTCATTCCATCAATCATTCAGATCTTATTTTCTTCGTAAGTTGTGTGAGTACAATGCATTGGTAATATGCTATCATCTTCAAGCAGCACTTCATGACTTAAGTAAAGATTAGCAATGCAATATTACCAATGAATATGTAATGTGGTTAACCATACCCCCTCCCTCCCCACACACACACACACACACACACACACACACACACACACACACACACACACACACTATGCAGTCTGACCATCACAGATGTACCTCGACATTAAGCCTCTCATCGATTTTCCCTCTAATGAACAAATTGGATTTTTCACAGCTGACCAATTTAATGTTTTCTAGCGGTTTCCGTGTGTTTAGTTTTTAGGGATTACAAAACAGTTATAATTCAAGTACAATGACCCATTCCATTCCCATCCCTATTTATTTAAACATCTTTTCATGCCATTCCGGTCATGTACACATAATGCCTCGTGACCCGAAGAAACTGAAACTTTGGCTGGGGGAGGTGCGTGGGGAAGTGTGGGAGGCCAGTAAGCCAGGCTGCCAACTAGGACAGCAGCATTCGTGCGTTTTCTGATTATGCTGATGCAGTTTGTTGTTTCTATTGATGTGCTAGCACTTATGCTAAAAGAGAAAACTAAAAAAAGCTAAACACCGGTTTTCTCATAGAACTTTGATTGGCGAGGCTATTGCTTTTTTTTCTGGATGACAGCAGTCTGTCACACTGAGATGTGGCATCTGCAGACTGTCATTGAGTAATTTACTGTCTAAGGCTTGCTGGATGATAATTGACAAGGTTAATGACCACCATGCTCAATACATCCTGCAAACTGACCAAATAAATAAATAAAATGCCTACGTATTCAGTGCAATGTTAAATCAGTGACTCAACAGGACAAATGTTTAAGGATCTGGTAGCTGGGTGTGAATTGTTCTATACTGGTAATTGGTCTGGTTGGTCTATGACGATACCCTTTGCAAATGAAATCAGGTATAATTTATGCTTGTTGACGAGCCTATGTGCATAAGTCTATATGTGTGTGTATGCGCATACATATATGTGTGTGTTTGTGTGTGTGTGTGTGTGTGTGTGTCCTGAAACTGGGTGATATAAGGGTCTTTGTGGTGCCATGAGTGTGGTATGAGTAGTGATATAAAGGGCTCACTGTCCAGCCATGCTAATTATCTCCCGCCGTGACAAGCAACAGTTTGCCACCTCAGCAGCGCCGGAGCCAGGGCCCTGCCGGCGATCACAGTTTGCCATTACATTACACCATATCATTTCCTCTGCAACTGTAACCCGAAACGGGCACTTATCAATTATGCAGACCAGAGATCTTCCAACCCAGAGGATCCAACAGCAGATCGACGTCCAGACATGAGTGAAACATCCAGGGCCTTCATTCATGTATCCCGGATCCCTCGTACCGGGCCACCGCCACAGTGCCTTTTCCTTCGTGAGGGTGCCCAAGTCTGGGCACTAATGACCCAAAGCACTATGTGCCGCACGTGGCCCTCTTCGGAGTTTTAATTTTCTGCATAGATTTTCTCATTAGTCTAACGCTAAGCAAATGCTGGAGATCCACTTTGTCTTTTTTATTAAAACCCCCCACTGAAAGAAATGGCCACCTAATGAGTTTTTTTTTTTTTTTTCTTCTCCAGCCTCCCCTTTTGTCGTGGGCAATAAAATGTCAACTGTCTCTCTTGGACAGACAAATATTCTGGTCCTTATTGAGCCCCAGCATTTCTTCTCTCCCTCCATTTGAATTATTAAATACACAGAATCTGGTTAAGCAGTGTACATTTTCGGAAAGGTCAGAAAGTTCATTAACTATGGAGTGCCATTGATTGCAGCCTCCCTTCGTCTCTCTCTCGGCTTGGTATAGGCTTTCTGCACTGATTATGAGGGCTAAACTGCAGTTCCCCTCAAAGGCTAGGGCTTGATGGAGGAGTGGGGGGGAGAAAGAGGGAGCTCAGGAGCTCACAGAGAGACAAAGAGAGAGAGAGCGAGTCACCATGTCTGGTCACCAGTCTGAATTTATCTTGCTTTAGCTTGTTTTTTAACAGACTCAAAATATCCAAAGAGGTAGAGGTAAATGCATTATCTAGTCTTTTCAATTATCTGCTCAGTTGATTGTATTGGTTATAACTGCTCATTAAGTTACAGGGTGCATTCATGCCAAGGTCTGTCATTTTGTTGGATTAATGTTTCACAACTGGAAAGCTAGATGAGATGGTGGTCATGGCTGTCTGTTGCCTGTCAAAAAGAGGTTTTACCATACAGATGTCAATTATTAAGTATGTCACAATGTTGATCGTTTCATAATTCAGCCAGTGGTTCTCTCACTTGGAGCTGTTGGCTGTGCTATAGAAATTATATGCTTTCTCTTACCTTTTAACTGACAGACTGTATAATGTCTCTTCAGCTGTATTCATTGATATGTTTCTGACGAAGTTCCATTAAATACTGAAGTTTTTCCTCCTTCGAAATTCTGAAAGAAAAAAGAACCGTTTCTTGTCTGCTGGTAAGGGCTTGCCAGTTCCATATTTTCTTTTCTATATTGGAGATCAGACAAAAAAAAATCCATAATTACCAAGACAGCTGATGTATCCATTACGCAATGATCTGTTTCCAAGCATCAGTCAGAGTGCGATAAAAATCTGTATTTTGATTGAACTTGTGCTAAATCGTTCAGATCCAACACAATTGACTTTGATGTTCACTCATTTGAAATAATATCAGATTTGCAGGGATGAAAACTGATATCCAATCAGTGGAGATGATTTCATAAAGCGGCTGCTTGAGTTTCAGTGTCATAAATAAGTCATGGTAATTCCATATTTCACTGACCTCTTTCATTTAGGCTTCGGCTGAAAGTGCAGGGCCTGTGACAAACATAGTTAGGGGTTTCACAGCGTGCATTTTTGACCTGGCCCTACAGATGTCAAGACTGCTTAGTTTATTTTTCCAAGGAGACTCGGTGATGGCTCGAGTTAATCATGTCTTCATTTGGCCTCTCTCATTTCTTTTCCTCTGCTTGAGCTCGTGAATGCCAACTTTAATCATTTCTTAGAGGGCTGCATTCTTTTGCACATTCATTGGGAATTTCTTAAATATTTTACTGTCGATGAAAGGAATTTTATAAGAGTTTAAATTTTTTATAAGAAAATACGTCACTTCTTTTCTTTCTATTTTCTTTCTTTTTTTCTATCTTTCTTTCTTTCTTTCTCCCAATGTAAGTGTATGTGTGTCTATGCTTGCTTGTGTAGATATATGGTGTTGCTTAAATGAGTAGATATATATATATCTGTATGTGTTTATGTATTTATGCATGTAAATATGTGTGTATGTGTTTAGGGTATGCAGTGGCCTTTCTGAAACGGTAAGATTCATGAGTCAATGGAACCCTACTGGGTGCCCTTCCCACATGTGCAATTTTCCGATGCCCTTGTGCGCGCCAAGCAATAATTATGTTGAAGTTTTCAATTACGCACCTTCCATCTCATTAACAAAAAAAAAATGTTGGGCTATTGCACAATTAGATATATGAGCTTACCACCTACATTCAACATAAGGACTAGAAGGCAGCGTGATTTAAAACAGATAGCCTGCCTGAACATGTGTTCATTCATAGAGGCTTAGTGATCTGTAATAAACTGAAAATCTGATGTTGCTTTTTTCTTCCCACCCTCCCCCTTTTTTTTCCATTCTACCCCCGTGTGTGATTCTCAGGAAACACATGTGGGCTTTTAATTGAAAAATATGCAGAAGAGGGAAATATTCATTAGACCAACGGAAGAAAACGCTCTTGCCAACACCGCCTCAATGCTGCCAGTGCGTCTGTATATGTTTTTTTATTCTGGGTGCAGTGAAACAGAGTAACGCACACGCCGGTGGCACACCTTGCCGTGTGCTTTGATCTAATTACTGTGCGACCGTTTGCGTCATGTCGCTTGTTCCTCTCCCCCGCTCTCTGTCACCTCGGCGTCCCGTTCACTGCCGCGACTGACCCCGTTCTGATATTATATAAAGAATTAAAGTATCCGTCATCGTGGATATCTCGCCATCTTAAGTGGCTGTACCTTGTTACCAGTGGGTCTTGGGTTTCAGCACGGCGCAACTCAATCCAAGCCCCAGAAAATGCCAGTCGGTCATATCATTTTGGCTGCTGCAGTCATAACCCTGAAAGCCTGTGACAGAAGAATAGGATGAGACCGCTCTAGGGAATATCAGCCTGAGGTCAACTGCTTTAGCCCCACAAGGTATAGACTTACCTAACAGCTCACCATTACTGCGGGTATACTTTCTGCATGTTAAATTCGTTTGAAGTGCTATAATTGTACAGTTTGGACAGCCTTGAAAGGATATGTAATATATAGGTACTATGTTATGGCATGATTTAAGAAATCTGCCTCACTAGCTGGTTAACTTGCCTTTTATGAAGACATGAAACAAAGACAGAATCCAGGTTGTGCCCATCAATAGAACTATCAAGTTCTTCACAAGTCAGTTCTACCTCAAGTTTCCTGTGAACACAAAAGAGCAATGTTGTGACAGCCTGCTCTTGGATGACATCACCTGATTAAATGTAAGGGAGGTATGGCAGACACAATGGAACACATTGGTTTTGAATGAGTCTATATCCGTCTCTGTGTATGTGTGTGTGTGTGTGTGTCTGTCTTTGAGCGAGTGTGTGTGTGTGTGTCTGTCTGTGAGCGAGTGTGTGTGTGTGTGTGTGTGTGTGTGTGTGTGTGTGTGTGTGTGTGTGTGTGTGTGTGTGTGTGTGTGAGCATGTCTGTCCATCCACTTGCTCAGCTGTAAAGTGATCCCTCTGTGATATTGGGCGCTCCTGTGACAGAGTTATTAAAGCTCATCCTCTTAATGCAGCAGGGCGGGTGTTCTGTTTCTCAGGCCCTCAGACACTCAGCGGCCCGTCAGATCGCCCCCGCCGCCGCCGCCGCCGCTTCCCCTTACGCCGCGTGCGAGCGCCCGGACCAGCCAGCGTGTCCGCGTCTTCACTGAGCTAGTTAAGCCAGCCCCACATGGCACATTTTACACAATCAACACTGAAAGAAAGGCCACACTTCACTCTTCACTCGAGGCACACACAGAAAGACTGTAGCTCTCATTCAGTTCTTGTCAACTGTAGGACACCTTACATTCATGATGTTAACTTTGCAGTGCAGTCTGCCCACATGTCAAATAACCCTAGAGAACATTTCAGGGGATATGGGAATGTTTTTTTGTTATGTTTATGTTAATGTAGATTGAAGCATTATTATCAGTCATGGTTGCAGAAATATATGCATTTTGACGATTGACCATTGGCTCTCGGAATTCTTTTTTTCTTTTTCTTTGTCACTGAGTTTTCAAGGCTTGACTTTCTCAGGGTCTTTCTTTGTCCAGCGGGTTCGGGGTGCGCCTTTAATTACGCCCATAAGGGGATGCATTTTGCGCAGTCTTGTTAATTACATTGATCTTTTGCAATTTCCGAGCCCATATTCCGAAAGATTATTGGATAAAGTGCAGGCGAATTCTCTCGAGTGGGCTCGGTGACCTCGGGACGGAATGCGCCCGTCTCCGATCTAAGTGGGTATTAAATGGATATAATTGACAGTGACCCCTCCTGGCACCTTGCTCCTCTTAACCCTTCCGCCAGGACCTTCCTCGGTGGGATGCATGCATTAGCATAAGCAAGAAAGAATTAAGATATATACATTTTTGCAAAGACAAGAGAGAGAGAGAGAGAGAGAGAGAGAAAGAGAGAACTAAAAACATGTCTTAAAGAGAGCATCATAGACATCAGACATGGTCCTCTGAATAGGCAACCTGATCAGCACTTTAAACCTATGTGGCCGTCTCCCCCATTCTCATAACTGCGGCTGGCTCCACACTGACACGTGCTTCACCTTATAAGCCTAACAGATGGGGGCCTTGGGCCTGCATAATTATATTAATGCGCCAGGGAAGTTTGAGGCCCTGGATGGATGTTAACAAGGGGCTGGTGTCCGTGTTTGCGTATTGATCCTGTCAGGGTCATGGCCTGGGCCCCTAATCCATTTGTGTGATGATCTAGAATGATGGCTTGAACAAACTGACCTCCTCGCGGCATTCGGCTGTGTCCGATATCACAGCACTTTGTGTGTGTAGGTGTGTGTGTGTGTGTGTGTGTGCATGTGTGTGTGTGTGTGTGTGTGGTAAAAATACATGACCGCAGATATGTTTATGCTGGTGGATGTATATGGGTACAACTGTGTCCCTGTCTTTATGTATCTTTGTCAGTCAGAGGATCAGTATGTTTCATTTGTGTTTGATGAGTGTATGAAAGTGTGTGTGTGTGTGTGTGTGTGTGTGTGTGTGTGGAAGACGACGACTCTTATCCACTTATTGAAGACACCTCTCTGTTTTCCATGCTGCCCTCTCCCCCTCCCCTCAACACACACACACACACACACACACACACACACACACACACACACACACACACACACACACACACACACACACACACACACACACACACACACACACACACACCCGCCTGTCTCTCCTCTACAGCAGAGTTTTGTGTAACATGTTGCTGCTCCCTCAACCTCCGCAGGTTTGTTGGCATGATCCAGGTAACCTGAGCGCGGGGCAGCGGAATCAATGCTGGCCCCGGCTGCTGCTGCTGCCGGCATAATGATTGCGTTGGGGGCAGATGGTTCGTTGCTGAGGCTAGATTGGGGCTCGTCTAGGCTCCACTAGGTTGGCTCAAACAACTTGTCACGTCCAGTCACAGATTTGGACTTGAGTGAAATCTTTCCGGAGTGGGTGACCCCCTCACCCCCCGCTCTCTCTCTCTCTGTCTCTCTCCCTCTTTCTCTCCCTCTCTTTTGCTCTCTTTCTAAGAGGTCCCCTTCACATGTTTGTTTTTTACGTTGATTCTCTCACCCTGACACACACATTTAAAAATAAAAGCCTTGAATTTCTGGTGGGATGAGTAATGTGAGCACATGCCTTCTCTGTCAGTACATGTTTTTCTTTCCTTTTGGTTGTTCTCTCTCTCTTTTCTTCTCTTTAAAGCGGAGGACCTTATTCTGTCAGAGTATGTGCGGAATGTCGACCAGGCTAGCAACACAGTGGTGACTGATTTTTAATTTTCATCGTTATTTCACCGTTTTCATGTCCTTGGCTGCAAAGCCAGGCGCTTTGGATCTCTATTACCTCAGAGGATGACGAATGGCCGGAGCGAAGTTTTGCACATGCACAGTTTTGCCGAGAAAAAAAAAGAAGTTTATCTTCAGGGGCCCGAGAGGCTGCCAACAATCCAGTCATGCCTCTTTAATCTTTCTCCTGCAAACCTCAAGCCCCATTTCTCCCGCAGCCGCTTGATGCAAGTCAGACAGCGTACGCTTTGACACTCGTCCGGGGAAACGATTGCCCCGTCGTAGAGAGGCCGACTCGTGAGCGTTTCAACACCTTTACCGTACGTCAAAACCCCCGACTGTGTGTTCCGTGGTGGCGGGTTGTTGTTTCATTTGTCATGGTAACTTGGCGGAAAATGATGCGCCTCTCACCTACGCATCAGCAGCGGGGGCCAGGGGAAGCTGCCTTTATTGAGAAAAATCCATCAGAGTGATCTGATGAGCTGCTGATAAATGATTAACCCAGGGCTACATGATAAGTAGCTTATTAAATGTCACGCAGATATGTGATCCGTGTAGGGCGATATTACACGCGCTCGCTCCCGCTCACCCTCACACGGCAGCCAGGGCAAACTTCATTACAGAGATGTTTCACTGCTTGTGCACCAAATCAAAAAAAAAGAAATAAATAAATGAAGAGAAGATGGGAGGAGGAGGAGGAGGAGGAGGGGGAAGAAAAGCGACTAACTGTAAACAGTATCGATGTGGCCTGCGGCTCTCATTACAGCTAGCCACCACTCTTCGTCTTAATGACTAACTTCAAGAAGCATCGTACAGAGAGAGAGAGAGAGAGAGAGAGAAAGAGAGAGAGAGAGAAAGAGAGAGAGAGGGAGAGAGAGGGAGAGACATGGTGTAGAAGGAGGGAAAAGGAAAGAGAAGGAAATCAGAAGAATAAGAGAGAGAGAGAGAGAGAGAGAGAGAGAGAGAGTCTGTTGTCTTATTTTTTTTGTCTTTGTCTTTGTCTTTCTTGTCTTATCTTATTTTTATTAATTTCTTGTACACAAACTTAACTTGCCTCTTCTGCTTTGGTAACTGTATTGGATTCTGCTCTACTAAAGCCCTGTTTGAATTGGAGAGGAAAAGACATCGCTGTGTGAGTGGGGGGTTTGAAGAACAGGAAAGAACGTCAGCGCTGTCGATGAGAAGGAGGTCCTGATGTCACAATAATAGGTTCCTGTAATGGGGGGCATTAGAAGGAGAAAAAAAACTCAAAAGCCCACTGCTTCTCCGACTACTTCTATTCTTTCTTCATTTCTATGTGAATGTCAACATTTATCTTATTATTATCATTTATCTTACTGTCTTATATTATCTTTGATTATCCCTCGACAGTCTGTATATTTTGGATTGATGTTGCATACTAAAAGTCTAAAATGGTAGGATTATTTTACCCCCTTCAAAAAGTCTACTACAGTTGAAACTCTACATGACTTGTGTTTATCACACAGGAAAGAGAAGCCTGCTGTTTGTGTGCCCCACAGGTTGCTCTGTAAGGACAGCATCTAATGCACCCCACCTGTGATCTCAGACCGCTTTGATCCTCTAAAAGCTGTGGCGTGACAAAGACAGACAGAGAGAGAGACAGAGAGAGAGAGAGAGAGAGAGAGAGAGAAAATCTGTAGGATGTAAACCTAACCAGACCTCCCCTCCCACCCTGTCCTCTTGTGTCTTCCCCCTCCACCTCTCCCTCAACCTGGATTAAAAATTCATAGGGACGTATTGAATCGGTGAAAATCCCAAAATATATGCAATTTGATCAAGCAGGGATTAAAACCGTCATTGTGCTTGTCAATAAGGAATGGTGGTGACTCTGCGGGTATCATATTGACCACTGCGTATTAATACTCTAGCGTCCAATTGGTCCATCAGCTGATTGTTTGGGAATGTAAATGATGCTGGTGATGGCTCCAGTGACTGATGGCTTAAATTCCAATTAATCAATTGGTTCATCAGTTTCCCTAATTCAGATCAAATATCTCCTGAGTGCACACTCTTCTTTCAGTGGTATTAGGAGGAATAAATGCTTTGGAAGTAATTTTCATCAATCTCGTGTACATGCCAATACGTCTCGCACACAGAGTCCAGGTTGAGGTCTTAATGTCTTAAGTGTGTGTGTGTGTGTGTGTGTGTGTGTGTGTGTGTACGTATGTGTGTGCCATCTCTCTTAAAGACTTTTTCTACAGACACACACACACACACATTCACACACACACACACCTATTCAAGTGACCCAAAGAAGGTTAGCAAGAGAGTGGAAAAGAAGAGGAGTCCATGTCGGAGCCAAGGGCTTTTTGGAGCTACACTTTGACGGTTGTAATTCTATAGTATATTAAAAAAAACACAAGGTTTGTGAGTCGTTGTTAAAGTGTAAGATTGTATCACGACAATGACAATTCCTAATTGCCATCACGGCTCTCCATGTTTTGGAACAGCACTGTAGTTATGTAAAGTTGTGAAAAAATTATTTCGAATTATAATTAAATTATTAAAGATTGTGCCGAAGCTCTTGGGTGTCATGTGCCCGGCCACACTGCTCCCAGCCTTTTGTCTGCAGCGTATACTAATATTTCCACATCGTCTGCCGCCGAGCGTTCTGATCTACTTGCGTTACACGCCCGATTATTAGCGGTTTATGACAGGTCATGTGATCCGCACGTAATGACACTCCATCCGCACGGCGCCCTCGCACACATTAATTCACCTGACGCGTTCCACTCTTTTGTGACATGGGCCTATCGTCACCATCTCAAGGCTTGAGCGGCCATCAAAGCCAACTCCTGCACGATAAGGCTTGTCAATTATACAAAATAAAATCAAGTATTCATAAGCAGCCTGTAATGGGATATTGGCTGACAGATTTAATAATTCAGTTTTGCTGAGGCTTAACCGGCATTAGTTTGTAGCTAATGGTCGCCTTTGTAAAAAATTCATTGGAGACAATGCAGGAGTGAGAAGATACACATAATTATGCCTACTTAATTTACTTTGGGTGGCTGCAAATTAAGAGCTTGTCTCCAGAGGAGTGCTTGACCGTTTAAGCAGCCGGAGACGACGGGCGAAGGTACTGTAATTTGATTTATGAATTTGATCCCCGCCCCCACCCCCACCCACCCCCTAATTTCATTCATCAATGTTTCATCGGGGGCAATTATGCATTGTGCCTGTGCTCTTCAGCGGCCCATTATCGGCGGCGAATATCTTTGTCACTAGGTGTGTAATGGTATTGCTAAATATTCTATAATGGCTCGGCGGGGCCTTGTCCTGTGTCTCGCGTTATTAGTGCCCTCGCTCGTCTCTTCAGACGAAACTTCTCCCTCGCTGTTGACTGATGGCGCTTTATCAGATGACAGGGGCTGCAACGGGTGCCGAGGAGGCTGTGTGTGTGTGTGTGTGTGTGTGTGTGTGTGTGTGTGTGTGTGTGTGTGTGTGTGTGTGTGTGAGAGAGAGAATGTGAGTGAGTGAGTGAGTGGGGGGGGGGGGGGGGGGGGGGTTCGGAGGGCATTCCATCATGCCCCCTGGCGCTGAACGTGTCATCTTTGTTGTCACTCTTGTGTTGCATGGCGAGAGCTCATCTGCCATCTGCCAGTCTTCATTTTTCCCAGAGCAGGCGGGGCTGAGGGAGGGGGTGAGCGAGGGGGTGAGGAGGTCTGGAGACGGGATGCAGCGCCTGCCTGCGTCAGCTCCACTCTGCAGACAGACCTCTTCAAGGGTACCTGACACATCCACATGCACATGCTGCGCCTGAACTTATAGTGAGTGCTTCACTTTTTCAGTTGTTGAAATGTCTATTTTTTATTATTATTTATTTCTATAGAACAAGAGTATATTTATCTGTATGCTTTACATGGCTTCCTGACACATGTGGCATGTTTACATTTACATTTACATTACATTTACATTTAGTCATTTAGCAGGCGCTTTTGTCCAAAGCGACGTACAACTCGACGTACAACAACGACGTACAACTCATTTCTTTCTCCTTGAATGGTCCAAATGTATGTTTAATTTGAACGGTGATGTGCACATGTACATCAGGTGTATCTATTAATGAATGAAACAGTGTATTTATACCCCCCCCCCCCCCCCCCCCCCCGCGCAGTGAGAGCTTGGACCTGTCAGCGTCTCAAAAATCGAATGGAACAATTGTTCATCCGGTTCATTTCCCCCGCACGCTCTGACCCTCTTCATCTGAACACTATAACACTGACATGATGGCTCATGTTGTATGATTGATCACATACCCCGGTGTGATGGCGGCGGCGGTCTCCCAGAAGTGTACTATCCTCCAGCATTATTTGATCTCTATTACCCCGACCATGTGTGCAGGGGCAGCGGGCCGCGCACGGTGGGCGAACACTTAAGAACAGCAAGGGAGGCATTCACAAGGGCCCTACAAATGCTTACTGGTGGCGAACGGCATCGATCCGGGGTATAATTCTCTATGAAATTGATGGATGAGGGCAGGCATTGACAGAAAGGGTAAAGACCACTTTGAGACGTCCCCTGTGAATAAGTATGATGGAAAATAGATTGTTGAAGAAGATTTATGTTTGCTCTCCCCTTGCCACTTGAAAGAACCTGCTGCCTACAACCTACAATCCTCCCCCCCCCCCCCCCCCCCTCCACACACACACATAGACACACACACACACACACACACACATAGACACACACACACACTCACACACATGCAGTGTACTCCCTGACACCAACCCACCACCCCCACCGCTCCGCTGAAACCTGCCAGTCTCTGCAGATTAGAAACACTCACTACCTGTTTTTTTTTTTTTTTTTTTTTCTTTTTCTTTCCTCCTTCTTCTTCATTCACCAGCCTGTTCGTGATTAGTTCCCCTTAGAAACACACGTATTCCAAACATGCGTCGGGCTTCGTTTCAATCAGTTATGATTCCGAATAAATCCGGAGTGAAAACACACGCCTTTGACTGGCGCAAGCAGGATTTGTGCCGTTTGTATTTGTTTGGACTGTTTTGCTTCCCTTCATTTTCCATTGATTAATGACTCATTTTGCTCATTCATTAGCTGAAGTGTTTGCTTGACTGAATATGGTGTGGCTGGTATGCCTGTATGACCTTGTGTGTGTGTTTACGTGGTGTGGTGTGGTGTGGTGTGGTGTGGTGTGGTGTGTGTGTGTGTGTGTGTGTGTGTGTGTGTGTGTGTGTGTGTGTGTTCATTTGCCCAAAGGTGGGCCATTTCATATTTGGTAATCTGGGAGGCACTTGTCAGTTAGATGCGAGACAGCATGCATTTTTGACAGGCCGGGATGGATTTCCTGTGCGCGACTGGCCTTTGACAGCACACTCGGGTCAGGTTTACATTAAAGGGAAGTCTAATGCTGGTAGTGCTGGTTGCGGTTGGTAGAGACTGGAAACAAGAGGTTCATGACCATGACCTCACCACCAAAGGAAAAAGCCAGCCCCTAGGATCCGATGTGTTGGCCAGGAGCCAGCCTCCTGTGCACTGGCACGCGCTGGGAGTGGCTGCATGAAGTGTCAGTCATTGTGAGTCAGCAAAAGACCCACCCACATTTAGTCCTGATTAGGATGATTCTGCAAATGTAGATTGCATAATGCATAAATAAGCTGCCCCCCCCTCCCCCACTGTGCAGAATTCCTCCTCCCTGAACATTTTAATTAAGCTTTGATGTGCTTGATGTCAAACATTGATTTTAATTTGTACCTCCAGTAAACTGTGCGCTGAGGTTTTGCTCTCGCTCTCGCTCCCGCCTCGCACTCAGCTACAGCTAATTATGTGATTTACCAGCACATATTTTATTGCTGAGCAAATTGAATCAAGAACAGCTGAATACATCATTTTTGTACAGTACATAACGATACAAAACTCACGAAAGCATTAAGTGAAGTGAAGTTGATTGAATCTGTAGCTGCTCACTACAAGGCGTCTGTGAGGAGTACTTGTTTTAAGTGGGAAACTTAATTAGAGGGTGACAGCATCATAGCTGAGAAGTTAAAGCAGACGGATGATGAATATATCTTGTTGTACTTACCTACAGTCATGTCATCCCAGCAATGAAGTCATATTAACATGCAAGCTGCTTTCTGTCTGAAAGTTGATTTGTTATGCGGCGGCATCATTTCAATAAACTCGGTTTCAACCAGGGTCTCACTGCCCCCGATATCAAGCAGTTTCACTGTGCCGTTTGTGTTACAGCTAGAAATGATTTCTTTGTAATGTATAATGATTGTACTGATGACGATATCACTGTTTGAGATATGCAGTGATTTTCGTTGGTCTTTTATTTTTTATTGAGAATGAAAATGAAATGAGAAAAAGTCTCTCCTTTAAACTTGCTCTTTTTCTGTCTGAGACTATAGTGCACCAGAGAGTGAAGCAATGCCTGGAGCCGATGCACTTAGCATAGTCTACGGGGCCCAGCGCGATGCCCAGTTCTTCCCTGTCTGTGCATACTCACCGTGCCAGCAGTGTAATCAGATAATGCCAGCGAACAGTCAAAAGCCCTGCTAGCCTTTCGCATCCGATTTCTCCCTCGCACAAAAAGAGGAGGAAGAAAAAACATGTTGGCCCTCATGACAGCTTTTGCTTTTCACTCGGACTCTTGGAGAGCAGGAAGCTTGCTCGTGCGAGACGCGACTCAAAGATATATAGATTTTCAACGCATTAAAAATTCCCGTTTCCCGTCCGCCCCGTAGGATAAAAAGCTATATTCTTCGAGGTTAACACACTTAGGACTTCATACGAAAGACATTACCCAAAGAAGTGAACCTTTCGCGAGGCGACATGACATGGACGCCGAATGTTAAATCCGCAACTCTGGACGACTGTCTCAGGCGGTTCGGAAGTTATGGGAGCGATTGCGGTGCGGGAGCTTATCTTTTATTTTCCAGCCAGAGGTCACGACCCCTATTAAAGGAGAGAGCTAAGTGGCCGTAGCTGGAAGGGGCATTGTGGGATCGGCTGCGCCTCTCTGTCATGGCCCATTAGACAGGCCTGCTGGAGGAGCTGCGTGGGCCGGCCTGCCTGCCTGCCTGCCTGCCTGCCTGCTCCCGGTTCCTCTGTAACCCCTGACCAAAGAGCCACACCCCAGCAAGGTGAGGGATAGACTTGTGATGGAGTCAGCTTGAAGAGCGGGGAGACATAACCCTCTGACTAGGGTAACGGGGAAAGAAGTGATGATGATGCTGGTTATCATGAAGTGTAAGGACGGCAGTAGGGGGAACAGAAGGAAAAAAGAACAGATGGATATTTTATATTCAGTCAGACCTTTCTTTTTAAGCGGTGATGATAATGATGATGATGATGATGATGATGAACAGAATTAGGGGAAAAATCAGGAGGAAGAAGACGAGGGTTGATAACGTTTGAGTCCTTTTCTGATGTATCATGAACTGCCATTTTATGAACAGTTCAATACATAGGCTATAATTCAAACTAGCTTCCAGCAGTGATGACAGTGGAGTTGATGAATATGGGGGTGGGTGGAAGTAGTGGAGCGCTCACTCGGCTCTCTGCATTCTGTGTCTGCCACCTGTTGAGAGCATGTAGAATGCCATCAGTCCAGGAGGAATGTTCTCATCTGTGTCACATTATGTGCATCTCTTCTGAGCCGGACACCGAGGGGAGGAGAAACTCAGACAAAGCAAGCGGCGGGGGAAGGACTGGAGTTCCAGGCAAAAAAAAAAAAAAATGCAAAAAAAATGGCCCTGTATACAATCAAGGCCCGAGTCAAAGGCCGAGATGGGGGAAAATAAAACAGCTATCATGTTAATCTTAACCCCCCGAGTCATGGCAGCCTTCATGTGTGGGCTCTGCCTCCGAGCTTCTCCTCCGGCTCTTCCCATGAAGCGCTCCCGGCAGGGGGACGTCTTGTGCAGCCCTGTTTATGTTCTCCCCTTACCAAAACATCACCTTTTAGCTCCTCGCCAAGTTTAAACAGGACGAAACTAGTATCAATTAGGCGAAGAAAAATGTCACTGCACGTGGTCTTTCGGGGGGTGGGGGGGGGGTGGGGGGGGGTGGAAAGAAACGAAAAGAGAGAAAAAAAAGCAGGGCCAACCTTTCTCTACCGCTTTTCAACGCTCTGGTCATTGGGAAGAGGGAATGTCCCCCCCACCCCCCCACCCCCCTCCC